>NC_087186.1:1067727-1095227 GCF_035594125.1 Scylla paramamosain
TTTCCTGACTGTCTTGGAGATACGCAAAACATTCTTGACCTTTTCCTGACCTCTAATCCTTCTGCTTATGCTGTCACCCTTTCTTCTCCGTTGGGCTCCTCCGATCACAATCTCATATCTTTATCTTGTCCTATCACTCCAATCCCTCCTCAGGATCCCCCTAAGCGAAGGTGCCTCTGGCGTTTTGCCTCTGCCAGTTGGGGGGACCTGAGGAGGTATTTTGCTGATTTTCCTTGGAATGACTACTGCTTCCATGTCAGAAACTCGTCTTTGTGTGCTGAGCACATAAAGGAGGTGATAGTGTCTGGCATGGAGGCGTACATTTCTCACTTTTTTTCATGTCCTAAACCTTCTAAACCTTGGTTTAACACAGCTTGTTCTCGTGCTATACATGATAAAGAGGTTGCCCACAAAAGGTACTTAAGCCTTCCATTACCAGAATCTCATACACTTTATATTTCTGCCCGGAACCATGCCAAGTCTGTTCTCCAGCTAGCCAAAATCTCCTTCATTAACAGAAAATGCCAAAACCTTTTAAGATCTAACTTCCCTCGTGATTTCTGGCATCTAGCCAAAAATATCTCCAATAACTTTGCTTCTTCTTCTTTCCCTTCTCTACTTCAACCAGATGGCACCACTGCTATCACATCTATTACTAAAGTTGAACTCTTTGATCAGACCTTTGCTAAAAACTCTACCTTGGGCGATTCTGGGCTTGATCCTCCGCATTAAAATTCTTCGCAATGATGTTTTCCATGCCTTCGCTGGCCTAAACCCTCGGAAGGCTTATGGACCTGATGGGGTCCCTCCTATTGTTCTCCGAAACTGTGCCTCCGTGCTTCCACCTTGCCTAGTCAAACTCTTTCAGCTCTGTCTGTCAACATCTACCTTTCCTTCATGCCGGAAGTTTGCCTACATTCAACCTGTTCCTAAAAAGGGTGACCGTTCTAATCCCTCGAATTACCGTCCTATTGCATTAATTTCCTGCCTATCTAAAGTTTTGAATCTATCCTCAACAGGAAGATTCTTAAACATCTATCACTTCACAACCTTCTATCTGATCGCCAGTATGGGTTCCGTCAAGGCCGCTGTACTGGTGATCTTCTGGCTTTCTTTACTGAGTCTTGGTCATCCTCTTTTAGAGATTTTGGTGAAACTTATGCTGTTGCCTTGGACATATCAAAAGCTTTTGATAGAGTCTGGCACAAAGCTTTGATTTCCAAACTACCATCCTACGGTTTCTATCCTTCTCTCTCTAACTTCATCTCAAGTTTCCTTTCTGACCGTTGTATTGTTGCTGTGGTAGACGGTCACTGTTCTTCTCCTAAATCTATTAACAGTGGTGTTCCTCAGGGTTCTGTCCTGTCCCCAACTCTCTTCTTATTATTCATTAATGATCTCCTAAACCAAACTTCTTGTCCTATCCACTCTTACGCTGATGATGCCACCCTGCACTTTTCCACGTCTTTTCATAGACGTCCAACCCTTCAGAAGGTGAACATATCACGCAGGGAAGCCACAGAACGCCTGACTTCTGATCTTTCTAAAATTTCTGATTGGGGCAGAGCAAACTTGGTATTGTTCAATACCTCAAAAACTCAATTCCTCCATCTATCAACTCGACACAACCTTCCAGACAACTATCCCCTCTTCTTGAATGACACTCAACTGTCCCCCTCTTCTACACTGAACATCCTCGGTCTGTCCTTTACTTATAATCTAAACTGGAAACTTCACATCCCATCTCTAGCTAAAACAGCTTCTATGAAGTTAAGTGTTCTGAGACGTCTCCGCCAGTTTTTCTCAGTCCCCCAGCTGCTAACTCTGTACAAGGGCCTTATCCGTCCATGTATGGAGTACGCTTCACATGTCTGGGGGGGTTCCACTCATATTGCTCTTCTAGACAGGGTGGAATCAAAACCTTTTCGTCTCATCAACTCCTCTCCTCTAACTGACTGTCTTCAGCCTCTCTCTCACCGCCGCAATGTTGCATATCTAGCTGTCTTTCATACTAACTGCTCTTCTGATCTTGCTAACTGCATGCCTCCCCTCCTTCCGCGGCCTCGCTGCACAAGACTTTCTTCTTTCTCTCACCCCTATTCTGTCCACCTCTCTAACGCAAGAGTTAATCAGTATTCTCAATCATTCATCCCTTTCTCTGGTAAACTCTGGAAGTCCCTGCTTGCTTCTGTATTTCCACCTTCCTATGACTTGAATTCCTTCAAGAGGGAGGTTTCAAGACACTTATCCACCAATTTTTGACCACTGCCTTGACCCTTTTACGGGACTGGCATTTCAGTGGGCATTTTTTTTATTGATTTTTGTTCCCCTTGGCCAGTGTCCTTCCTACATAAAAAAAAAAAAATATTATATATATATATATATATATATATATATATATATATATATATATATATATATATATATATATATATATATATATATATATATATATATATATATATATATATATATATATATATATATATATATATATATATATATATATATATATATATATATATATATATATATATATATATATATATATATATATATATATATATATATATATATATATATATATATATATATATATATATATATATATATATATATATATATATATATATATATATATATATATATATTCTTTTTCTTATTGTTATCCTGTCCACCTCTCTAACGCAAGAGTTAACCAGTATTATCAATCATTCATCCCTTTCTCTGGTAAACTCTGGAACTCCTTGCCTGCTTCTGTATTTCCACCTTTCTATGACTTGAATTCCTTCAAGAGGGAGGTTTCAAGACATTTATCCTTCAATTTTTGACTACCGCTTTGGACCCTTTTGTGGGACTGGCATTTCAGTGGGCATTTTTTTTTGTTGGATTTTTGTTGCCCTTGGTCAGTGTCCCTCCTACAAAAAAAAAAAAATATATATATATATATATATATATATATATATATATATATATATATATATATATATATATATATATATATATATATATATATATATATATATATATATATATATATATATATATATATATATATATATATATATATATATATATATATATATATATATATATATATATATATATATATATATATATATATATATATATATATATATATATATATATATATATATATATATATATATATATATATATATATATATATATATATATATATATATATATATATATATATATATATATATATATATATATATATATATATATATATATATATATATATATATATATATATATATATATATATATAGATAGATAGATAGATATAGATATAGATATAGTTATATATAGTTATATATATATATATATATATATATATATATATATATATATATATATATATATATATATATATATATATATATATATATATATATATATATATATATATATATATATATATATATATATATATATATATATATATATATATATATAAATTAAAACGACACTTGGGGTCTCATGTGTCAAGGTGCAGACACAGGCAGACAGGTGAGGACTGACGGTTGTGGTTGTAGGAACACCCTCACATTCCTCTCTTAACACAAACCACCTGCGGGACTCGTGATGCAGAGCGTTTCCTGCTGCCACCACTAATTAATTGCCTGTGCTCTGGCGGATCACAATGAAGTTTTTTGAGTGGAGGCAAGTCAGGAGATGATTTACCATTCTCCAGTAAGCTGCAGCGAACAGCGGACCGGAGGGTGTTAAGAGGGTGACGGGAGAGTGACGGAAGGGTGACGTGAAGGTGCTGGGAAGGTGACGTGAGGGTGACGGGAGGGTGACGGGAGGGCGACGTGAAGGTGACGGGAGGGTGACCGGGGGATGGCGTGAAGGTGACATGAGGGTGACGGAAGAGTGATGTTAAAGTGACGTGAAGGTGACGGGGGGATGACGTGAAGGTGACAGAAGGGTGACGTGAAGGTGACGTGAAGATGACGGGCGGGTGACGGATGAGTGACGTGAAGGGACGGGAGGGTGATAGGAGGGTGAGAGGAGGATAACGCGGAGGTGACGGGAGGCTGACATTAGGGTGACGAGTGAGCGACGTGAAGGTGACGAAAGGGTGACGGGAGAGTGACTAGTGGGTGACATGAAGGTGACGGGAGGGTGACGTGAAGCTGACGTGAAGAAGACGGGAGAGTGACGGGAGGCTGATGGGAGAGTGACGTGAAGGTAATGGGAGGGTGATGTGAAGATAACGAAAGGGTGACGTGAAGGTGACGGGATGGAGACGCGAAGGTGACGGGAGGGTGATGTGAAGGTAACATGAAGATGATGGGAGTGTGATGGGAGGGTGAGGGGAGGGTGACATGAAGGTGATGGGAGGGTGACGGGAATTTGACGTAAAGGTGATGGGAGAGTGACGTGATGATGGCGGGAGGGTGACGTGAAGGTGACGAGAGGATTATGTGAAAATGACGGGGAAGTAACGTGAAGATGACGGGAGGGCGACATGAAGGTAATAGGAAAGTGACGTGAGCGTGACTTGAAGGTGACGGGAGGGTGACGTGAAGGTGACAGGAGGATGACGTGAAGGTAATTGGAGAGTGACGTGAAGATGACGTGAAGATGACGGATGGGTTACGTGAAGGTGACGTGAAGATGACGGGGGAGTGACAGGAGGATAACGTGAAAGTCACTAGAGGGTGACGGGAGGGTGACGAAAGTGTAACGTGAAGGTGACGGGAGGGTGTCGTGAAGGTGACGGGTAGCTGACGTGAAGATGACAGGAAGGTGATGGGAGGGTGACGGATGGGTGACATGAATGTGACAGGAGGGTGACGGGAGGGCTCAATCTTCAGTGCTTCAAAAGCTCAATTCCTCCATCTATCAACTCAACACAACCTTCCAGACAACTATCCCTTCTTCTTTAATGACACTCAACTGTCCTCCTCTTCTACACTAAACATCCTTGGTCTGTCCTTTACATATAACCTAAACTGGAAGCTTCACATCTTGTCTTTAGCTTCTAAGTTAGTCTTTCTGAATCGTCTCCGCCAGTTTATTTATTTTTTTCTCATCCCCAAGTAATAACTCTGTACAGGGGCTTTATCCGTCCATGTATGGAGCATGCTTCTTATGTATATTTTTTTTTATTATTATTTATTGATTTACTTTATTTTAAGTAGAAATGGCACCGGCCAAGGGTAATGAAATAAAAAAAAAATCTTTCAAGGTGAGGTGATCCCACTCATGCTGCTCTTTTAGTCAAGGTTAAATCAAGAGCTTTTCGTCTTATCAGCTCCTTTCCTTTATCTGACTACCTTCAGCCTCTCGCATCGTCGCAATGTTGCATCTCTTGCTACCTTCTACCGGTATTTTCATGGTAACTGCTCTTCTCATCTTACTAACTGCATGACTCCCCTCCTCCCACGGCCTCGCTGTACAAGACTTTTTTTCTTTCTCTCACCCCTATTCTGTCCACCTCTCTAATGCAAGAGTTAATCAGTATTGTCAATCATTCATCCCTTTTTTCGGTAAACTCTAGAACTCCCTGCCTGTTTCTGTATTTCCTCCTTCCTATGACTTGAACAATTTCAAGAGGGAGATCTCAAGACAGTTATCCTCTGCTATTTGATCATTATATTTGGCATTGCTCTGGGAACTGGCTTTTAAGTGGGTCTTTTTATTATTCAAAATTTTGTTGTTCTTGGGCAGTGTCCGTCTTGCATAGAAAAGATAATAGTAATAATTTATTGGCTGCATCTATAATTAAGGATACTGCAATACAATATTGCAATCAAATGGTTTTATGAAACATTTCCAAAATATCAGGAATCAAGAGCATGTAGTAGTATTAGCAGCATTATTATTATTAGTAGTAACAGAAGTAGTAGTAGTAGTAGTAGTAGTAGTAGTAGTAGTAGTAGTAGTAGTAGTAGTAGTAGTAGTAATAGAACAAACGAGTAGTAGCAATAGCAATAGAACAAGCAACTGATAGTAATAATAGTAGAGAAAAATGTAAGTAATAGTAGTAAAACAAACTGGTAATAGTAGTAGTAGAACACACATGTGGTAATGGTAGTAGTAGTAGAGCAAACAATAACAATAACAGTAGAAGTAAAACAATTGGAAATCGCAATAAAATAAATTTTCAATAAATATCACAATAAAATAAGAATCTTACAACAAATAATGAATATAGGAATAATTAAGAAAAAAATACAAATTTTGCTGATTGTTAAAATAATATTTAATAGATCTCTTAACTAGGGTTAGATTACAATTATTAAGAAGAATCTTAATATCTATGGAGAATGAATTCCACACATGAGATCCGGAGCACGACAAAATATTTTGTAAGAGAACGATTCTGAAGTGTGGACATATAAGATTGACATTATTACCTCGAGTATTATTTGAAGCGCTTACTAATCTGAAAGGTTGTGCTGCCTGACGCTGTGTGATACATTTGTAAATAAATATGTAAGCTATCAACATTTGTGTCACCCAACAGTAAATTTGTGACATCTGTATATATATATATATATATATATATATATATATATATATATATATATATATATATATATATATATATATATATATATATATATATATATATATATATATATATATATATATATATATATATATATATATATATATATATATATATATATATATATATATATATATATATATATATATATATATATATATATATATATATATATATATATATATATATAATATTATATTTCAATTTAGAGCTTACATAAATAATCTCATTAATATATACGATTAAAAGAATAGATCGTAAATTTAATCACTGCGGAACACCTTTGTTTATTGGCTTGAAACAAGAGTAGATTGAATTACAATATGCTGTTTGATATATGTTTGTGAGGATGATGAGAGGATGGCAGGGGGTGACGGAAGAGTGACAGGGGGGTGACGGGAGGGTGGCGAGAGAGTGATGGAGGTGGTGACGGGGGCGGGTGGGTGACGGGGCTGTGATTCATAAGAACATAAGAACATAAGAACATAAGAACATAAGAAATAAGGGAAGCTGCAAGAAGCGACCAGGCTTACACGTGGCAGTCCCTGTATGAAACACTCCTACCTATTTCCATCTATTATCCCCATCCATAAACTTGTCTAATCTTCTCTTAAAGCTCTCTAGTGTCCTAGCACTAACTACATGATTACTGAGTCCGTTCCACTCATCTACCACTCTATTTGAGAACCAATTTTTTCCTATCTCCTTCCTAAACCTAAATTTTTCAAGCTTGAACCCGTTATTTCTTGTTCTACCCTGGTTGCTGATCCTAAGAATTTTGCTTACATCTCCCTTGTTATAACCCTTATACCACTTAAAGACTTCTATCAGGTCCCCTCTTAACCTACGTCTCTCTAGAGAATGTAAATTTAACCGCTTCAACCTCGCTTCGTAAGGAATACTCCTCATCCCCTGTATCCTTTTAGTCATTCTCCTCTGTACTGATTCTAATAGACCTATATCTTTCCTGTAATGTGGGGACCAGAACTGCACAGCGTAGTCTAGATGAGGTCTGACCAGCGCCAAGTATAACTTTAATATTACTTCCGGCCTTCTACTTTTAACACTCCTAAAAATGAATCCTAGTACCCTATTTGCCTTGTTTCTGGCTTCTATGCATTGTTTCCCTAGACGGAGTTCAGAGCTAACTATAACTCCTAAATCTTTCTCGTACCCTGTACCTACCAGAGTTTGGGTGTTTAATGTGTACCTATTGTTTGGGTTTCCTCTACCTACGCTAAGCACTTTGCATTTATTGATATTAAATTGCATTTGCCATCTATCCGTCCATTCATTCATTCTATCTAAGTCTGTCTGCAAGGCGATGGCATCCGCTTCTGACCTAATTAATCTACCTATCTTTGTGTCATCCGCAAATTTACTAACATCGCTACTAATTCCACTATCCAAGTCATTGATATATATTAGAAATAATAATGGCCCTAATACTGATCCCTGTGGCACCCCACTAATGACATGACCCCACTCGGATTTCGAGCCGTTTATTAGCACTCTCTGTCGCCTGTTACCAAGCCATGACCCTATCCAACCTTCCCATCTATCCCGTGCGCCCTAACCTTTCTCAGGAGCCTTTGATGGGGCACCTTGTCGAATGCTTTACTAAAGTCCAGATATAAGATATCATAACTATCACCATTATCTACTGCCTCGTACACCTTACTGTAAAAACTTAACAAGTTTGTCAGGCAAGACTTCCCCTTCGTGAAGCCATGCTGTGACTGATTTATCAAGTTATGTTTGTCTAAATGTTCCCTAATGTTCCTGGCTATTATTGACTCTAACATTTTACCTACAACTGAAGTTAAGCTGACAGGTCTATAATTAGACGCTAAAGTTTTATCCCCTTTCTTAAAGATGGGTACTACATTAGCCTGTCTCCACATTTCTGGTACCTCACCCGACTCCAGTGATTTCCTAAAGACAGAAACTAACGGCTCACTAATAATCTTTTTACATTCAGTAAAAACATTTTACACTTCAGTACTCTGGGATACATTTCATCAGGTCCTGGTGACTTGAACTTTTTTAGCCTATCTATCTCCTGCTCCACTATCTCCCTAGTTATGGAAATATCCGTCAGCTTCTCATACTCATCTGCTCTAAACACCTGTTCACTATCTGGCATATCCTGCATGTTTTCCTGAGTGAAGACAGTTAAAAAATAATCATTCAGAAGTTTACTAATCTCCTCCCCAGAACTAACCAGCTCCCCATCTGCTGCCTTTAATGGACCTACAGTATCCTTATTTTTCGTCCTGTATACCTGATAAAATCTCTTGGGGTCCGTCTTCGCCTGGTTGGCTACCTTTAATTCATAATTGTCCTTAGCTTTCCTCGTTAACTTCCTTACTGTTCTAACTAATTCATTATACTGTGTCCTTAAAACTTCCTCTCCTGCCTTTAATCTCTTATATATACTATAATCTCTTATATATACTTTAATCTCTTATATATACTGGAATCCTATCTTCCTGCATGGCCATATTCGCGTCCTTTCGGCAGTAATGGATGGTAAGGTTTCTTTTATACTATTTATTTATTTTTTTCCATAAATAAATAGCAGTCAGCTCCAACCGAAGGAAAGTGATTGATTCTAGTGGGACTAACTACATTTGCTTTGAACATCAGTAGTTTTGATTCAGAATTATAGCTAATGACGTGCACAGGCATCTCATAAACCTTACAGGAAGTTTGTACAAATAAATGTAAGAGATGGCTAAAACTTTTCCTAAACACGTGCCTGGGAAAGGAATGATAACTTATGATAGGATATCCATATATGTATATTACAAGTTCATTTTCGTTTTTCTATTGTCATAATTTTTACTAATATCTATAATCTATGTATTTAATTTGTATGTACGACGCCATTCGTTTCCCTTTTGTTTTCGATCACTCATTAGGTGGCGTCACGCGCGCCTCCCTGTTAGCCGCTGGGCCATTAAGGTTAACTCTGCACTTGGCAATCTTGTTATTATACTGGAAGATATTTTACATTGTGTTTGCTGTTATCCCTGGATTTAGTCATCCCCATAGGTGTTAGCGTAATCCCCTAGCACATATTTGGCTTATAATATATATATATATATATATATATATATATATATATATATATATATATATATATATATATATATATATATATATATATATATATATATATATATATATATATATATATATATATATATATATATATATATATATATATATACATATATAAGTTTCTTTCCTTCTATTTTTTTATATTTTCTCAATTACTGGATCTCTCATCTCAAATTTTCCTTTCCCTCGCCCCCTCCTTTATTCCAAAGCTTCCTTTTCGCTTTGCTTCCTTCGTCACTTTCTTCTCCCGTATTCTACTCACAGGCAGGTGGTCAAACAGGCACTCATCACATCACACACACACACACACACACACACACACACACATACACACACACACATACTGCCACTAAAGAGCATGTAGCCACAACACGCTCGGTACTCTGAAATACTGAACAAATAGTGCGCAAGCTCAAATTTGTAAATCTGAACTTCAGGAGAGAGATGCCATGTTGGGAATCGAACCCGGGACCCGAGCATGAAGTCCAGCAATAGGGGCACTAGCCTCCAGTGCTGAAGTGGTGTTGTGAGGTGTCTATTTTTTGCATCATCACACACACACACACATACACACACACACCCTAAGTGTCTTGACACCCCCCTCAACTTTTTCTTAATTAACTTCTGCAACATTCGCGGTCTAAGATCTGATTTTCAATCTGTAGAACACCACCTCTCCTCTTCTAAACATCATCTTCTTTTCCTCACTGAAACTCAGGTGTCTGAGGCAACTGAGAGTAGCCTCTTTTCTGTTCCCTCCTACTTTCTCTATCCTCATTTTCGATCCAAAGCTGGATGCTGCGTTTATGTGCGCAATGACTTAACCTGCTCTCGTGCCCACGCTCTTGAATCTTCCGAGTTTTCCACCATCTGGCTACGACTATAGAGTCACTCTCATACTAAATTTATCTGTGATGTATACCTCTCACCTAACTCCTCTGACTATAAGAAATTCTTTGACAACTTAACTTTTAAAGTGAAGCACATTCTGACCCTCTTCCCTTTTGCAGAGATCTCCATTCTTGGAGACTTCAATGTTGACCACCAGCTTTGGCTTTCCTCTCCCTTCACTGACCATACTGGTGAACTAGCCTACAACTTTGCTATCCTCCATGAACTAGAGCAATTGGTGCAACACCCTACTCGTATTCCTGACCGTCTTGGAGATACGCCCAACATTCTTGACCTTTTCCTGACCTCTAATCCTTCTGCTTATGCTGTCAGCCTTTCTTCTCCGTTGGGCTCCTCCGATCACAATCTCATATCTTTATCTTGTCCTATTACTTCAATCCCTCCTCAGGATCTCCCTAAGCGAAGGTGCCTCTGGCGTTTTGCCTCTGCTAGTTGGGAGGACCTGAGGAGGTATTTTGCTGATTTTCCTTGGAATGACTACTGCTTCCGTGTCAGAGACCCGTCTTTGTGTGCTGAGCGCATAACAGAGGTGATAGTGTCTGGCATGGAGGCATACATTCCTCACTCTTTTTCCCGTCCTAAACCTTCTAAACCTTTGTTTAACACAGCTTGTTCTCGTGCTATACATGATAGAGAGGTGGCGCACAAAAGGTACTTAAGCCTTCCATCACCAGAATCTCATGCACTTTATATTTTTGCCCAGAACCATGCCAAGTCTGTTCTCCAACTAGCCAAAAACTCGCCAAAAAAAAAAAATGTCAAAACCTTTCAAGATCTAACTCTCCAAGTGATATCTGGCATCTTGCCAAAAATATCTCCAATGACTTTGCTTCTTTTTCTTTCCCTCCTCTATTTCAACCAGATGGCACCACTGCTATCACATCTATTTCTAAAGCTGAACTCTTTGCTCAAACCTTTGCTACAAACACTACCTTGGATGATTCTGGGCTTATTCCTCCCTCTCCTCCACCCTCTGACTACTTCATGCCACCTATTAAAATTCTTCACAATGATGTTTTCCATGCCCTCGCTGGCCTAAACCCTCGGAAGGCTTATGGACCTGATGGGGTTCCTCCTATTGTTTTCCAAAACTGTGCCTCCGTGCTTGCACCTTGCCTAGTCAAACTCTTTCAGCTCTGTCTGTCAACCTCTACCTTTCCTTTTTGCTGGAAGGTTGCCTACATTCAACCTCTTCCTAAAAAGGGTGACCGTTCTAATCCCTCAAACTACCGTCCTATTGCTTTAATTTCCTGCCTATCTAAAGATTTGAATCTATCCTCAACAGGAAGATTCTTAAACATCTATCACTTCTCAAACTTCTATCTGATCGCCAGTATGGGTTCCGTCAAGGCCGCTCTACTGGTGATCTTCTGGCTTTCCTTACTGAGTCTTGGTCATCCTCTTTTAGAGATTTTGATGAAACTTTTGCTGTTGCCTTGGACCTATCAAAAGCTTTTGATAGAGTCTGGCACAAAGCTTTGATTTCCAAACTACCGTCCTACGGTTTCTATCCTTCTCTCTGTAACTTCATCTCAAGTTTCCTTTCTGACCGTTCTATTGCTGCTGTGGTAGACGGTCACTGTTCTTCTCCTAAATCTATTAACAGTGATGTTCTTCAGGGTTCTGTCCTATCACCCACTCTCTTCTTATTATTCATTAATGATCTTCTAAACCAAACTTCTTGTCCTATCCAGTCCTACGCTGATGATACCACCTTGCACTTTTCCACGTCTTTTCATAAACGTCCAACCTTTCAGGAGGTAAACATATTACGCAGGGAAGCCACAGAACGCCTGACTTCTGATCTTTCTAAAATTTCTGATTAGGGCAGAGCAAACTTGGTGTTGTTCAATGCCTCAAAAACTGAATTCCTCCATCTATCAACTCGACACAACCTTCCAGACAACTATCCCCTCTATCTATTCCTAACTATCCCTCCCCTCCTTCCGCGGCCTCGCTGCACAAGACTTTCTTCTTTCTCTCACCCCTATTCTGTCCACCTCTCTAACGCAAGAGTTAACCAGTATTCTCAATCATTCATTCCTTTCTCTGGTAAACTCTGGAACTCCTTGCCTGCTTCTGTATTTCCATCTTCCTATGACTTGAATTCCTTCAAGAGGGAGGTTTCAAGACACTTATTCATCAATTTTTTTATCACTGCTTTGACCCTTTTATGGGAGTGGCATTTCAGTGGGCATTTTTTTTATTAGATTTTTGTTGCCCTTGGCCAGTATCCTTCCTACATAAAAAAAATAAACACACACACACACACACACACACACACACACACACACACACACACACACACACACACACACACACACACACATACACACACACACACACACACACACACACACACACACACACACACACACACACACACACACACACACACACACACACACACAAGTAATGGAAATACAAGACGAGATAGATTATAACAATTCCTGTTTAATTTTCTTTTCTTGTCGTCTGTCAGTAATCGCAAATAATATCGCCAGTAATACTATTGGCTAATTCATTAATGTATATTAGAAATAACAGCGGTCCTACAACTGGTCTGCTTCCTGTTTCGAGACTATGACCTAGTCCAAGCCACAACCTTCTCATCTATAACATGCACCCTGGTGGTGTTCAAGAACCTTTGCCATTACACCTTATCAAATTCTTTGCTAGAGTTCATATTGTTCATAATGAGGATCAACTGAACTGTATTTGAGTCTCAGATTCAGAAAACCCCACTGGAACCTCTCGCTGACAACAGGGCTTGCTTTATTAGAATGAATTACTGTAGCATACTGCTGCTAGTTACTTTTATCCACGTTGCCACATGTGAATGAATCTATACCTGTTCTATTTAAGCTCACACACTGACAAAGAAATGACACTCAACAAGTGTTATTTCCTTGATTTCTTCAATTCAGACCTAGGTATCTGTAGACGAGGGAAGCGTCGTCCCTGATGCAAGAGATGTAACACACCCCAGAATCACTCATTGCTACAGAAGAAGTTCATCGTGGCTACCGTTTAAAAAGTCTTCTAGGGATTCATTATTCATATTTACTTGTTGCAAGTTGGCGGCGCCGATTATATCTGTAAGATAAATGATAACAGACACGACAGTATCTTATCAGTAAGAGGACAGACCTCCCATCATGTGTCTCCGTCAAGTCTGAGAAGTAATTGGGTATTGATCTGAAAAGTAATTGCTATTCAGATGTTGAAGAAAGAAGTATATTAAATACTTTTAATTGGAATGAAACTGATGTTTATTTTGTTCATGTTGAAAATCAGTCAAATCAGCAGTGAAATGAAAATCAGGTGCCAGACAGGCGTTGCTTCATGAATGAGTCTGGCAGCTTTTTTTTCCTAATGGCACAGACAGAAAAGGTCACGTGGCTGTTCCTGCGAGGCAATGGAAGTTATCAAATACAACGATTTTCCTAATGCCCGACTACTCCATTCCCGCTGTCAGTGGTGTGATATAAAAAGTAATCTTATCACTCTTTCCTCGCTTGTCGACCGTTGGCCACCTCTGGTAGCATCACCTGCCGGCACTGGCAAGCCAGAAGGAGGTGAGTGTTGAGGCTGCTGCAGCGCCGAACGAAAGGGAAATGGTGATTTTCACGTAGCACCGGCTGTCATTATATCTGTGTCTTGTCAAGAAGCCTTTCAAGTAAATGTTGATGCTCATTGAGGATGTAAAAGGCATAGGGGTTCACAATATCAGGTCTGTATGTCGGCAGTGCATGTATGTTCATATCATTTGTCATCAATGAAACACTAAATGAGGATCGACTGCCTGTCAGTGTGAAACGGATCCAGGATACCTTATTAATATATGTTACACACACACACACACACTCTCTCTCTGTCTCTCTCTCTCTCTCTCTCTCTCTCTCTCTCTCTCTCTCTCTCTCTCTCTCTCTCTCTCTCTCTCTCTCTCTCTCTCTCTTTGGTCCCAATGAACGTCGAACTTCAATTGAAGATCAAGTGGTGGAGTTTGGGTAAGCAATCACACCGCTTTTATATCCTTACTGTTGTGTATATCCAACATGATTATTGTCTGTACGACTAATCTGTCCTGCGACTATAAAATGTTTCTGTAGTGCAACTGTCACTGTGTCAGGGATCTGCTCCCATTTTGATAAAAAAAAAAATACACACACGCTTAAAGTACTTGAGAAGGCGTTTTGTAGCTAGGACACCTGAGAGTGGCGAGGGCTGTGGTGCAGTTGATTCAGGCGCCAACAGAGCTCATGAATGTAACTGTTGTGTGATTTGTGTATGTGTCTGCTGCCAGAATAAGCCAAAGCAGCCTACGCACCGCATCCCGCCATTCAGTACAACCAACTCGTTAATGGAATCATTTTGGGAATGGACACACCAACAAACAAAGGTAAGGCATAAATGATACTATATGTGCACTTATTCTTTTTTATCTTATCATCTTCATCTACGTCATTGTATTTTCTATAATAATAATAATAATAATAATAATAATAATAATAATAATAATAATAATAATAATAATAATAATAATAATAGTAATAATGATAATATTAATAATAATAATAATAATAATAATAATAATAATAATAATAATAATAATAATAATAATAATAATAATAATAATAATAATAATAATAATAATAATGATAATAATAACAATAATAATAAAAATAATAATAATAATAATAATAATAGTAATAATAATAATAATAATAATAATAATAATAATAATAATAATAATAATAATAATAGTAATAATGATAATAATAATAATAATAATAATAATAATAATTAAAATAATAACATAATAATAATAATAATAATAATAATAATAATAATAATAATAATAATAATAATAATAATAATAATAACAATAATAATAATAATAATAATAATAATAATAATAATAATAATAATAATAATAATAATAATAATAATAATAATAATAAAGATAATAATAATTGTAATAATAATAATGATAATAATAATAATAATAATGATAATAATAATAATTATTATTATTAGTATCATTATTATTATTATTGCTATTATTATTATTATTATTATTATTATTATTATTATTATTATTATTATTATTATTATTATTATCATTATTATTATTATTATTATTATTATTAACATAATTATTATTATGATCATCGTCATCGTCATCATCATCATCATCATCATCAGTATCAAAATTAGTATATATACAAATATATATATATATATATATATATATATATATATATATATATATATATATATATATATATATATATATATATATATATATATATATATTTTTTTTATATAGAAGGACACTGGCCAAGGGCAACAAAAATCCCCCCCCCAAAAAAAAATGCCCACTTAAATGCCAGTCCCATATAAGGATCAAAGCAGTAGTCATAACTTAATTAAAGTATCTTGAAAGTATCTTGAAACCTCCCTCTTGAAGGAATTCAAGTCATAGGAAGGTGGAAATACAGAAGCAGGCAGGGAGTTCCAGAGTTTACCAGAGAAAGGGATGAATGATTAAGAATACTGGTTAACTCAGGATCCCCCTAAGCGAAGGTGCCTCTGGCGTTTTCCCTCTGCTAATTGGGGGGACCTGAGGAGGTATTTTGCTGATTTTCCTTGGAATGACTACTGCTTCCATGTCAGAGACCCGTCTTTGTGTGCTGAGCGCATAACAGAGGTGATAGTGTCTGGCATGGAGGTGTACATTTCTCACTCTTTTTCTCGTCCTAAACCTTCTAAACCTTGGTTTAACACAGTTTGTTCTCGTGCTATACATGATAGAGAGGTGGCCCACAAAAGGTACTTAAGCCTTCCATCACCAGAATCTCATGCACTTTATATTTCTGCCCGGAACCATGCCAAGTCTGTTCTCCAACTAGCCAAAAACTCCTTCATTAACAGAAAATGTCAAAACCTTTCAAGATCTAACTCCCCTCGTGATTTCTGGCATCTAGCCAAAAATATCTCCAATAACTTTGCTTCTTCTTCTTTCCCTTCTCTATTTCAACTAGATGGCACCACTGTTATCACATCTATTTCTCAAGCTGAACTCTTTGCTCAAACCTTTGCTAAAAACACTACATTGGACGATTCTGGGCTTGTTCTTCCCTCTCCTCCACCAACTGATTACTTCATGCCACCAATTAAAATTCTTCGCAATGATGTTTTCCATGCCCTTGCTGGCCTAAACCCTCAGAAGGCTTATGGACCTGATGGAGTCCCTCCTATTGTTCTCCGAAACTGTGCCTCCGTGCTCGCACCTTGCCTAGTCAAACTCTTTCAGCTCTGTCTGTCAACATCTACCTTTCCTTCTTGCTGGAAGTTTGCCTACATTCAACTTGTTCCTGACAAGGGTGACCGTTCTAATCCCTCAAACTACCGTCCTATTGCTTTAATTTCCTGCTTATCTAAAGTTTTTGAATCTATCCTCAACAGGAAGATTCTTAAACATCTATCACTTCACAACCTTCTATCTGATCGGCAGTATGGGTTCCGTCAAGGCCGCTCTACTGGTGATCTTCTGGCTTTCCTTAGTCATCCTATTTTAGAGACTTTGGTGAAACTTTTCCTGTTGCCTTGGACATATCAAAAGCCTTTGATAGAGTCTGGCACAAAGCTTTGTTTCCAAACTACCCTCCTACGGTTTCTATCCTTCTCTCTGTAACTTCATCTCAAGTTTCCTTTCTGACCGTTCTATTGCTGCTGTGGTAGACGGTCATTGTTCTTCTCCTAAATCTATTGACTCTGGTGTTCCTCAGGGTTCTGTCCTGTCTCCCACTCTCTTCTTATTATTCATTAATGATCTTCTAAACCAAACTTCTTGTCCTATCCACTCCTACGCTGATGATACCACCCTGCACTTTTCCACGTCTTTTCATAGACGTCCAACCCTTCAGAAGGTAAACATATCACGCAGGGAAGCCACAGAACGCCTGACTTCTGATCTTTCTAAAATTTCTGATTAGGGCAGAGCAAACTTGGTATTGTTCAATGCCTCAAAAACTCAATTCCTCCATCTATTAACGCGACACAACCTTCCAGACAACTATCCCCTCTTCTTCAGTGACACTGAACTGTCCCCTTCTTCTACACTGAACATCTTCGGTCTGTCCTTTATTGATAATCTGAACTGGAAACTTCACATCTCATCTCTAGCTAAAACAGCTTCTATGAAGTTAGGTGTTCTGAGACGTCTCCGCCAGTTTTTCTCACCCCCGCAGCTGCTAACTCTGTACAAGGGCCTTATCCGTCCATGTATGGAGTATGCTTCACATGTCTGGGGGGGGTTCCACTCATACTGCTCTTCTAGACAGGGTGTAATCAAAAGCTTTTCATCTCATCAACTCCTCTCCTCTAACTGACTGTCTTCAGCCCCTTTCTCACCGCCGCAATGTTGCATATCTAGCTGTCTTCTACCGCTATTTTCATGCCAACTGCTCTTCTGATGTTGCTAACTGCATGCCTCCCCTCCTTCCACGGCCTCGCTGCACAAGACTTTCTTCTTTCTCTCACCCCTATTCTGTCCACCTCTCTAACGCAAGAGTTAACCAGTATTCTCAATCATTCATCTCTTTTTCTGGTAAACTCTGGAACTCCCTGCCTGCTTCTGTATTTCCACCTTCCTATGACTTGAATTCTTTCAAGAGGGAGGTTTCAAGACATTTATCCACCAATTTTTGACCACTGCTTTGACCCTTTTATGGGACAGGCATTTCAGTGGGCATTTTTTTTTATTAGATTTTTGTTGCCCTTGGCCAGTATCCTTCCTACATAAAAAAAAATAAATAAAGAGGTGAGAGAAAGAAGAAAGTCTTGTGCAGCGAGGCCGCGGGAGAAGGGGAGGCATGCAGTTAGCAAGATCAGAAGAGCAGTTAGCATGAAAATAGCAGTAGAAGACAGCTAGAGATGCAACATTGCGGCGTTGAGAGAGAGGCTGCAGACAGTCACTTAGAGGAGAGGAGTTGATGAGACGAAAAGCTTTTTTTTTATTTTTTTTTATGTAGGAAGGATACTGGCCAAGGGCAACAAAAATCTAATAAAAATTATGCCCACTGAAATGCCAGTCCCTTAAAAGGGTCAGAGCAGTGGTCAAAAATTGGTGGATAAGTGTCTTGAAACCTCCCTCTTGAAGGAATTCAAGTCATGGGAAGGTGGAAATACAGAAGCAGGCAAGGAGTTCCAGAGTTTACCAAAGAAAGGGATGAATGATTGAGAATACTGGTTAACTCTTGCGTTAGAGAGGTGGACAGAATAGGGGTGAGAGAAAGAAGAAAGTCTTGTGCAGCGAGGCCGCGGAAGGAGGGGAGGCATGCAGTTAGCAACATCAGATGAGCAGTTGGCATGAAAATAGCGGTAGAAGACAGCTAGATATGCAACATTGCGGCGGTGAGAGAGGGGATGAAGACAGTCAGTTAGAGGAGAGGAGTTGATGAGACGAAAAGCTTTTGATTTCACCCTGTCTAGAAGAGCAGTATGAGTGGAACCCCCCCAGACATGTAAAGCATACTCCATACATGGACGGATAAGGCCCTTGTACAGAGTTAGCAGCTGGGGGGGTGAGAAAAACTGGCGGAGACGTCTCAAAACACCTAACTTCATAGAAGCTGTTTTAGCTAGAGATGAGATGTGAAGTTTCCAGTTCAGATTATAAGTAAAGGACAGACCGAGGATGTTCAGTGTAGAAGAGGGGGACAGTTGAGTGTCATTGAAGAAGAGGGGATAATTGTCTGGAAGATTGTGTCGAGTTGATTGATGGAGAAATTGAGTTTTTGAGGCATTGAACAATACCAAGTTTGCCCTGCCCCAATCAGAAATTTTAGAAAGATCAGAAGTCAGGCGTTCTGTGGCTTCCCTGCGTGATATGTTTACCTCCTGAAGGGTTGGACGTCTATGAAAAGACGTGGAAAAGTGCAGGGTGGTATCATCAGCATAAGAGTGGATAGGACAAGAAGTTTGATTTAGAAGATCATTAATGAATAATAAGAAGAGAGTGGGTGACAGGACAGAACCCTGAGAAACACCACTGTTAATAGATTTAGGAGAAGAACAGTGACCGTCTACCACAGCAGCAATAGAACGGTCAGAAAGGAAACTTGAGATGAAGTTACAGAGAGAAGGATAAAAACCGTAAGAGGGTAGTTTGGAAATCAAAGCTTTGTGCCAGACTCTATCAAAAGCTTTTGATATGTCCAAGGCAACAGCAAAAGATTCACCAAAGTCTCTAAAAGAGGATGACCAAGACTCAGTAAGGAAAGCCAGAAGATCACCAGCAGAGCGGCCTTGACGGAACCCATACTGGCGATCAGATAGAAGGTTGTGAAGTGATAGATGTTTAAGAATCTTCCTGTTGAGGATAGATTCAAAAACTTTAGATAAGCAGGAAATTAAAGCAATAGGACGGTAGTTTGAGGGATTAGAGCGGTCACCCTTTTTAGGAACAGGTTGAATGTAGGCAAACTTCCAGCAAGAAGGAAAGGTAGATGTTGACAGACAGAGCTGAAAGAGTTTGACTAGGCAAGGTGCAAGCACGGAGGCACAGTTTCGGAGAACAATAGGAGGGACCCCATCAGGTCCATAAGCCTTCCGAGGGTTTAGGCCAGCGAGGGCATGGAAAACATCATTACGAAGAATTTTAATATGTGGCATGAAGTAGTCAGAGGGTGGAGGAGAGGGAGGAACAAGCCCAGAATCGTCCAAGGTAGAGTTTTTAGCAAAGGTTTGAGCAAAGAGTTCAGCTTTAGAAATAGATGTGATAGCAGTGGTGCTATCTGGTTGAAGTAGAGGAGGGAAAGAAGAAGAAGCAAAGTTATTGGAGATACTTTTGGCTAGATGCCAGAAATCACGAGGGGAGTTAGATCTTGAAAGGTTTTGACATTTTCTGTTAATGAAGGAGTTTTTGGCTAGTTGGAGAACAGACTTGGCATGGTTCCGGGCAGAAATATAAAGTACATGAGATTCTGGTGAAGGAAGGCTTTTGATTCCACCCTGTCTAGAAGAGCAGTATGAGTGGAACCCCCCCAGACATGTGAAGCATACTCCATACATGGACGGATAAGGCCCTTGTACAGAGTTAGCAGCTGAGGGGGTGAGGAAAACTGGCGGACACGTCTCAGAACACCTAATTTCATAGAAGCTGTTTTAGCTAGAGATGAGATGTGAAGTTTCCAGTTCAGATTATAAGTGAAGTACAGACCGAGGATGTTCAGTGTCGAAGAGGGGGACAGTTGAGTGTCATTGAAGAGGAAGGGATAGTTTTCTGGTAGGTTTTGTCGAGTTGATAGATGGAGGAATTGAGTTTTTGAGGCATTGAACAGTACCAAGTTTGCTCTGCCCCAATCAGAAACTTTAGAAAGATCAGAAGTCAAGCGTTCTGTGGCTTCCCTGCGTAATCTGTTTACCTCCTGAAGGGTTGGACGTCTATGAAAAGACGTGGAAAACTGCAGGGTGGTATCATCAGCGTAGGACTGGATAGGACAAGAAGTTTGGTTTAGAAGATCATTAATGAATAATAAGAAGAGAGTGGGTGATAGGACAGAACCCTGAGGAACACCACTGTTAATAGATTTAGGAGAAGAACAGTGACCGTCTACCACAGCAGCAACAGAACGGTCAGAAAGGAAACTTGAGATGAAGTTACAAAGAGAAGGATAGAAGCCGTAGGAGGGTAATTTGGAAATCAAAGCTTATATATATATATATATATATATATATATATATATATATATATATATATATATATATATATATATATATATATATATATATATATATATATATATATATATATATATATATATATATATATATATATATATATATATATATATATATATATATATATATATATATATATATATATATATATATATATATATATATATATATATATATATATATATATATATATATATATATATATATATATATATATATATATATATATATATATATATATATATATATATATATATATATATATATATATATATATATATATATATATATATATATATGATGGGCACCGGCCAAAGGCAACAAAAAATGCAAAAAATAAAAAATGTCCAACTGAGGTGCCGGAGTCGAAAGCGGTAGTCAAAAATACAGGATAAGTGTCTTGAAAGTCATAGGAAGGTGGAAATACAGAAGCAGACAGAGAATTCCAGCGTTTACCAGAGAAAGGGATGAATGGTTGAGAATACTGGTTAACTCTTGCATTAGAGAGGTAGATAGAATACGCTTGAAAGAAAGAAAAAATGTCTTGTGCAGCGAGGTGGCTGAAGGAGGGGAAGCATGCAACTAGCAAAATGAGGGGTGCGGTTGGCATGAAAAAAGCAGTAGAATATAGGAAGGGATACAACACTGCGGCGAAGAAAAAGAGGATGAAGGTAGTCATTTAGAGGAGAGAAGTTAATAAGATGTAAAACTTTTGATTCCACCCTGTCTAAAAGAGCGGTATGAGTGAAACCCTCCCACGCCTCTCATGTACAGCAGACTCCATACCTGGACGGATAAGGACACTGTACAGAATCAGCAGCTGAAATAACAAAAAAAAAAAAAAAAAAAAAAACCGGGAAGGATGACTCAAAACGACTAACTTCACAGAAGCTATTTCAACTAGAAATGAGATGTGAAGTTTCCAGTTTAGATTTTAAGTAAAAGACAAAACGAGGATTTTCAGTGTAGAAGAGGGTAACAGTTGAATGTCATTGAAGAAAAGGGAAGGTTGTGCTGATTTGATAGATGCAGGAATTAAATTTATGAGGCATAGAACAATAGGTACTTAATTTGCTCTGCCCCAATCAAAAATTTTAGAGAGATCAGAAGTCAAGCGTTCTGTGGCTTCCCTGCGTGAACTGTTTATTCCTTAACGGTTGGATTTCGTTGAAAAGACATGGATAAGTGCAGGTTGGTATCAACAGCGTAGCAGTGGAAAGGACAAGAAATTTAGGTTAGATCTTTAATGAATATTAGGAAAAAAATGGATGACAAGACAGAACCCTGAGGAACACCACTGTTAATTGATTTAAGGAAAGAACAGCGACCCTCTACCATAGCAGCAATAGAGGTATAAGAAAGGAAATTTAAGATGAAGTTTCAGAGAGGACAGAAGCCGTAGTAGAGTTGTTTTGAAATCAAACCTTTGCTGCTAGATTCTATCAAAAACTTTTGATAAGTCTAAGGTAAGAGCAAAAGTTTCACAAAAATCTCTAAAAGAGGATGATCAAAACTTAGTAAGGAAAGCCAGAAAAGCACCAGTTGAGCGGCCTTGATAGAACCTATAATGGCGATCAGATAGAAGGTTGTGAAGTGATAGGTGTTTAAGAATCTTCCTGTTGGGGATAGATTCATAAACTTTAGCTAGACAGGAAATTAAAGCAATAGGACGGTAGTTTGAAAGATTAGAACGTTCATCCTTTTTAGGCAAATATCTAGCAAGAAGGAAAAAGTAAATGCTGATAGAGAGAGTTGAAAGAAATTGACAAAGCAAAGTGGAAGCACGGAGGCACAGAATAGGAGAAAAAAATAGGAGGGACTCCATCAGGTCCATAAACCATCCGACAGTTAAGACCAGCGAGGTTACGGAAAACATCATTGCGAAGAATTTTAATAGGTAACATGAAGTAGTCAGAGAGTGGAGGAGAGGGAGGAATATACCATGAATCATCCAAGGTAGAGTTTTTAGCAAAGTTTTTTAGCGAAACGTTTAGCTTTAAAGATAGATGTGATAGCACTAGTGCCACCTGGTTGAAATAAAGGAGGGGAAAAAAGAAGAATCAAAATTATTAAGGATATTTTTGGCTAGATTCAAGAAGTCACAAGGGGAGTTAGACCTTAAAAAAATTTGACACTTTAATGTGTCAAATTAATTAATGAAGGAGTTTTTGGCTAGCTGGAGAACAGACCTGGCATAGTTCAGGGCAGAAATATAAAGCGCATGAGATCCAGGTGATGGAAGGCTCAAGTATCTTTTGTGGGCCACCTCTCTATCATGTATAGCACGAAAACAGGCTGTTAAATTAAGGTTTGGAAGGTTTAGGTCGAGAAAAAGAGAGAAATGTACGCCTACATGCCAGACACTATCGCCTTTGTTATGCGCTCGGCACACAGAGACGGGTCTTTGATATGGAAGCAGTAGTTATTCCAAGGGAAATCAGCAAAATACCTCGGTAGGTCCCCCCAACTAGCAGAGGCAAAGCACCAGAGGAACCTCCACTTAGGGGAACCTGAGGAGGGATTGGAGTGATAAGACAAGATACAGATTTGATATTGTAATGGAAGAAGCCCAAGGGAGAAGAGAGGGTAACAGCGTAAGCAGGATTACAGGTTAGGAAAAAGTCAAGAATGTTGGGTGTATCTCCAAGACGGTCAGGGATGCGAGTAGAGTGTTGCACCAATTGCTCTAGGTCGTGAAGGATAGCATATCTGAAGGCTAGTTCACCAGGATGGTCAGTAATAAGAGAGAAAAAGCAAAGCTCGTGGTGAAGGTTGAAGTGTCTAAGAATGGATATATCCGCAAAAGGAAAGAGAATCAGAATGTACTCCATTTTGAAAGTTAAGTACTCAAAGATTTTTTTTTGTTTTATAGTCAGACGATTTAGGTGAAAGGTATCCAGCACAGATAAGTTTAGTTTGAGAGTGACTTTGTAGTCGTTGCCAGATTGTGAAATAAAACTGAGAAGATTCAAGAGAGTGGACACGAGAGCAGGTTAAGTCGTTCCACACATAAACGCAAAGTCCTGCTTTGTATTGGAAATGAGGATAAAGAAAGTAGGAGGGAATAGTTGTTGTTGTTGTTATTGTTAATAATAATAATAATAATAATAATGATAATAGTAATAATAATAACAACAACAACAATAATAATAATAATAATAATAATAATAATAATAATAATAATAATAATAATAGTAATAATAATAATAATAATAATGATTATTATAATTATTATTATTATTATTATTGTCATTATTATTATTATTATTATTATTATTATTATTATTATTATTATTATTAATATTATTATTATTATTATTATTATTATCATTATTGTTAGAATCATTATTATTATTATTATCATCATTATTATTATTATTAAAAACATCAATAACAACAACTGTTCCCTTTTACTTTCTTTATCCTCATTTCCAGTCGAAAGCTGGATGTTGCGTTTATGTAGTGCATATTGACTTAACTTGCACTCGCGCCCATGCTTTTGAATCTTTTGATTTTTTTTTTTTCTTATTTTTTCACATTCTGGCTACGATTACAGAGTCGCTGTGAGAAAAAAAAAAAAAATATCTGGGCTGTGTACCTTTCACCTAACTCATCTGAGTATAAGAAATTCTTTGACTACTTAACTTCCAAAGTAGAGCACATTCTGATTCTCTTTCCTTTTGCTGATATATCCATTCTTGGAGACTTCAACGATCATCACTAGCTTTGCCTTTCCTGTGTTTTTATTGAGCATCTTGGTGAACTAGCCTAATAATAATAATAATAATAATAATAATAATAATAATAATAATAATAATAATAATAATAATAATAATAATAATAATGATAATAATAAAAATAATAATAATAATAATAATAATAATAATAATATAAGAAGAAGAAGAAGAAGAATTATTATCACTATTATTATTATTATTATTATTATTATTATTATTATTATTATTATTATTATTATTATTATTATTATTATCATTATTATTATTATTATTATTATTATTATTATTATTATTATTATTATTATTTTTATTATTATTATTATTATTATTATTATTATCATTATTATTATTATTATTATCATCATTATTATTATTATTATTATAATAGTAATAAAAATGATGAAAATAACAATAACAATAATAATAATAATAATAATAATAATAATAATAATAATAATAATAATAATAATAATAATAATAATAATGATAATGACGATGATGATCATGATGCTGATTATTATTACTAATAATAATAATATTATTATTATTATTATCATTATTATTATTATTATTATTATTATTATTATTATTATTATTATTATTATTATTATTATTATTATTATTATTATTGTTATTATTATTATTATTATTATCATCATCATCATTATTATTATTATTATTATTATTATTATTGCTGTATCAAAGATGTTTGCCACAACTTATTCTAGCTGTCTTTTGGCACCACTATTTCAGTGAAGTTGTTACGCACCAATGATTCTGATGATTAGTCAACTCTTATGTTCTGGAGTTGATGATTGGTGATGCTTGTTACTTGCCCAGTCGAAGATGCTTGGAGTGTGGGTAGCACGGACGACCGGAGTGAGGCGGTGATTCTGATAGCTTTGAAGCAGTGGGAAGTCGTTTGATATTTTAATATGTATGCGAATAAAAGACACGAAGATGAGAGTTCTTGATTTAATATGGCTGATTTGTACACACTGGATTCCAGACAGTTGTAACGTAAGATTGTACTCTCTCTCTCTCTCTCTCTCTCTCTCTCTCTCTCTCTCTCTCTCTCTCTCTCTCTCTCTCTCTCTCTCTCTCTCTCTCTCTCTCTCTCTCTCTCTCTCTCTCTCTCTCTCTCTCTCTCTCTCTCTCTCTCTCTCTCTCTCTCTCTCTCTCTCTCCCTCTCTCTCTCTCTCTCTCTCTCTCTCTCTCTCTCTCTCTCTCTCTCTCTCTCTCTCTTCTCTCTCTCTCTCTCTCTCTCTCTCTCTCTCTCTCTCTCTCTCTCTCTCTCTCTCTCTCTCTCTCTCTCTCTCTATCTCTCTCTCTCTCTGTCTGTCTCTCTCTCTCTCTCTCTTTTTTGTGATATGATTTATAACTGAGATTTATAACAGAACTTTCAGTCTGTAAAAAGAAGGTGTGTGTGTGTGTGGTGAGGCTTGAGTTTGTTTGTGATGAGATCCTGAGAAAAAGAAGACAGTTTTCGAAATACATTCATTTTGAAAATGTTTACAGAAGCACCCGTGTCAAAGAAGGCTTTGTATGATACAGAGTGAAACGTAACATCAGTGGTAATACCACTGAATAATGCAGTATATCGAATGTTAACTGAAGGAAGTGCAGAGTTAGGAGGATGTGTGAAGCATACCTTGTGTTTTGCACAATGCTTAGGTACAGAGTAAGGAGAAGACTTCAGAATGAGCGATATTAGGGGGGATTGGTCAGAGAAGAGCGCGAAAAGTTTTCCGACGATGTGTGTGAAGTTTGTGAATTTGCGTGGTAATGCCTACAGTCTTGTAAGAAGTGATCTACCTTTTTTGTGGAAGGAACAGAAAGGTTCCTGAACTATCGAGAACAACTCTACATTGTGCAAGAACATGACCTAGCAGCTTGCAACGGTTGCAGGTGACATTTCTTGGTCTTGATTTCGATCGAGTGTACTGATAGCGAGATGAAGGGGATGTACGTCTAATGTAACGTCCACGAGAGGGAGGAGAACTGAAGGGTGGGTGATAAGGAGAGTGGGGTGAGTTAGCTGAGATAGCAACAAGAGCCTGAACAGGTTCATAGGTGGGATGGGGACACTTATCAGAAATGATATTGTAGATAACATAGATGTAATCTAATTTGTGAAATTCGATGTCACTTGCGACCTGAAAATTTAAAGTATCGAGAAAGGAGATGAACAAGATATAAGCTATAAAACTTTTCAACCCGTCTGATGACAGTGAGTCACTTGTAAGCCAATTTAAATTTTGGAGCTGATTGATCAATTCTGAGCTGACAGAGGAAGCAATGTTTTCTGACTGGTAAGATTAGTATGTGAGCGGACGTGTTGTGAGATAGATTTGGAAAATTTGAGAGGAGAATGAGTGGCTCCAAGCTTGGAATGACTTTGGAAATGATTTATAAGGTGAGTGGTG
>NC_087186.1:1100227-1102727 GCF_035594125.1 Scylla paramamosain
TTGAGAAACGAGCATTTGCTGAGTTTGATCTTTAAGCCATCAGCTTGAAAGCGCGACAGAACGAGAGATACCGTGTGAAAATGATCCTGTAAAGATTTTGATGTAATGATAACGTCATCAAGGAAACAGAACACGCTTTTATCGATAAGACCTGAGAGAACAGAATTAATCAATCTCTGAAACGTTAGAGGCGAATTACGTAGACCTTCGGCCATGCGTTTGAACATAAAATGGCCAGAAGAGGTAGTGAAAGCAGTAAATGGCTGTGAAGTTTCCTCTAATTCGTCTGAGTGTAAGTCTAGGGTAGAAAATACCGCATTTGATTCTCCGAGAGACTGAAGAAAGCCACCTGATCTCGGGATAGGATAACGGTCAGGAATGGTTGATGCGATGAGTTTCCTGAAGTCGACAATAATACGCCAATCGCCTTGTTTCTTTGGAACGAGTAACAAGGGAGCGTTATAAAGTGAACAGGCAGGTTCCGCTACATTCTGAAGTTAGCATACCTCGCACAGCTTCGTTAAGCAGAACACGACGACTGTGTGACACCCTATAGCTCGGGGTGTAAAATGGTCTGGACTCAGGCGTCAGATGAATAGCGTGAGTGATGACGTCTATGTAGCCCAGAGGTTCACCAGGAAGCGAGACAACGTTCCTGAAAGAATTCAGGTGAGCGAGTAATTCATGTTGAGATTCTGGATTATCAAGTACAGATATGCGATCATTTATGATAGACAGGAGGGAAGACAATTTTTGGCTATCTAATGCAGATACGTTACTGATAGAAGAAGAAAGTAAATCATCCAAGATTACAACTTTTTCAGAATAAGGCAAGGCTTCTCCGAGTAGCATACCAGCTTTGAGCTTGACAGACGAAGATGTGACATTTTTCAGCCTGATTTTACAGAAACTATTTTCATCGATGGTGATAAGAACGGATTCCAACTTAGCACCTTTGCATGGAGATTGTTGTGCATCACAGAGGATATCAGTGCCTGATACAGCAGATACAGCAGATTTAGCGTTTACAACATATAAAGCACATTCAGGTAGCGTTACCGGATCTGCTAGCAAAATGTGTTTACAAGGAGTTACACCGTGGTCTGACTGGGAAGTTCATGGAAAATGAGGCTATGAGACAGGCAAATTAGATGACATAACACGAGAATCCCGTGTAGATAACACCTGATCGCTAGTAGAAGGAACAGTTGCAACATGTGTCACTACACCAGCAAGAGAGGAAGTATCAGAGGGAAGGACAGGAGGAATAAAAGTATCCACTTGAGTGATTCATTGATGGAAGGGAAACAATTGATGTCATATTTTTACATCGTGTTAAAGCCTATGAGAAAATCAGCATTGAAGATTAGCATTAAATACAATATAAAAAATAATCACATATGTCTGGTT
The DNA here is from genome assembly GCF_035594125.1 of Scylla paramamosain. Lineage (NCBI taxonomy): Eukaryota > Metazoa > Arthropoda > Malacostraca > Decapoda > Portunidae > Scylla > Scylla paramamosain. The sequence goes on from NC_087186.1 coordinate 1,101,638, forward strand.
CCTGAAGTGATAAAGACAGTGATAAAAGTACTTTCCCATGAGGTAAGATAATTTTCCCAGATATACCATCTAGATTGACATCAAGAGGAAATGTAGTGATGAGATCCTGAGAAAAAGAAGACAGTTTTCGAAATACATTCATTTTGAAAATGTTTACAGAAGCACCCGTGTCAAAGAAGGCTTTGTATGATACAGAGTGAAACGTAACATCAGTGGTAATACCACTGAATAATGCAGTATATCGAATGTTAACTGAAGGAAGTGCAGAGTTAGGAGGATGTGTGAAGCATACCTTGTGTTTTGCACAATGCTTAGGTACAGAGTAAGGAGAAGACTTCAGAATGAGCGATATTAGGGGGGATTGGTCAGAGAAGAGCGCGAAAAGTTTTCCGACGATGTGTGTGAAGTTTGTGAATTTGCGTGGTAATGCCTACAGTCTTGTAAGAAGTGATCTACCTTTTTTGTGGAAGGAACAGAAAGGTTCCTGAACTATCGAGAACAACTCTACATTGTGCAAGAACATGACCTAGCAGCTTGCAACGGTTGCAGGTGACATTTCTTGGTCTTGATTTCGATCGAGTGTACTGATAGCGAGATGAAGGGGATGTACGTCTAATGTAACGTCCACGAGAGGGAGGAGAACTGAAGGGTGGGTGATAAGGAGAGTGGGGTGAGTTAGCTGAGATAGCAACAAGAGCCTGAACAGGTTCATAGGTGGGATGGGGACACTTATCAGAAATGATATTGTAGATAACATAGATGTAATCTAATTTGTGAAATTCGATGTCACTTGCGACCTGAAAATTTAAAGTATCGAGAAAGGAGATGAACAAGATATAAGCTATAAAACTTTTCAACCCGTCTGATGACAGTGAGTCACTTGTAAGCCAATTTAAATTTTGGAGCTGATTGATCAATTCTGAGCTGACAGAGGAAGCAATGTTTTCTGACTGGTAAGATTAGTATGTGAGCGGACGTGTTGTGAGATAGATTTGGAAAATTTGAGAGGAGAATGAGTGGCTCCAAGCTTGGAATGACTTTGGAAATTATTTATAAGGTGAGTGGTGAAGTCAGCAAAGATGGTGAGTGA
>NC_087186.1:1117727-1122727 GCF_035594125.1 Scylla paramamosain
CTAGTTATAGAAATATCTGTCAGCTTCTCATTCTCATCTGCTCTAAACACCTGTTCACTATCTGGCATATTGTGCATGTTTTCCTGGGTGAAGACATTTAAAAAATACCCATTCAGATGTTTACTAATCTCCTTCCCAGAACTATCCAGCTCCCCATCTGCTGCCTTTGTTGAACCTATAGGATCCTTATTCTTCGTCCTGTATACCTGATAAAATCCCTTGGGGTCTGTCTTCGCTTGGCTGGCTACCTTTTATTAATAATTGCCCTTAGCTTTCCTCGTTAACTTCCTGACTGTTCTAACTAATTTATTATATTGTGACCTTAAAACTTTTTCTCCTGCCCTTAATCTCTTATATATATATATATATATATATATATATATATATATATATATATATATATATATATATATATATATATATATATATATATATATATATATATATATATATAACAGGAGGAGGTAATAGACACCTGCCAAAACGATAATTACTCCGAGTGAGGTCTAAACCACTGATCAAGGGGTGCCGTGAACTTATCATTAAACCCAGCTGTGACCTCACTGAACGTTTCCCTTTGTGTCTCACAACACAAAGGGGCAGTCACAGCCTGCCCTTTAAAGACAACTCTCTTCCTCCACACAAAACTACAAGCACCTAATAACACACACACTCTTCACTCAAAAATTTTAAATACATGGCGACTCCTAAACCAGCCTCGGAGTCCCCATCTGGGGAGGGGACCATAAATGTCCCCAGGTGGGACTGCCTTTCCGTCGACGACCCTAAGTGTCTTGACACCCCCTCTCAACTTTTTCTTCATTAACTTCTGCAACATTCGCGGTCTAAGATCTAATTTTCAATCTGTAGAACACCACCTTTCCACCATCTGCCTACGACTACAGAGTCATTCTCATACTAAATTTATCTGTGCTGTATACCTCTCTCCTAACTCCCCTGACTATAAGAAATTCTTTGACTACTTAACTTCCAGGGTGGAACACATTCTGATCTTCTTCCCTTTTGCAGAGATCTCCATTCTTAGAGACTTCAATGTTCACCACCAACTTTGGCTTTCCTCTCCCCTCACTGACCATCCTGGTGAACTAGCCTACAACTTTGCTATCCTCCATGACCTAGAGCAATTGGTGCAACACCGTACTCGTATTCCTGACTGTCTTGGAGATACGCCCAACATTCTTGACCTTTTCCTGACCTCTAATCCTTCTGATTATGCTGTCACCCTTTCTTCTCCGTTGGGCTCCTCCGATCACAATCTCATATCTTTATCTTGTCCTATCACTCCAATCCCTCCTCAGGATCCCCCTAAGCGAAGGTGCCTCTGGCGTTTTGTCTCTGCTAGTTGGGGAGACCTGAGGAGTTATTTTGCTGATTTTCCTTGGAATGACTACTGCTTTCGTGTCAGAGACCCGTCTTTGTGTGCTGAGCGCATAACAGAGGTGATAGTGTCTGGCATGGAGGCGTACATTCCTCACTCTTTTTCTCGTCCTAAACCTTCTAAACCTTGGTTTAACACAGCTTGTTCTCATGGTATACATGATAGAGAGGTGGCCCACAAAAGGTACTTAAGCCTTCCATCACCAGAATCTCATGCACTTTATATTTCTGCCCGGAACCATGCCAAGTCTGTTCTCCAACTAGCCAAAAACTCTTTCATTAACAGAAAATGTCAAAACCATTCAAGATCTAACTCCCCTCGTGATTTCTGGCATCTAGCCAAAAATATCTCCAATAACTTTGCTTCTTCTTTCCCTCCTTTACTTCAACCAGATGGCACCACTGCTATCACATCTATTTCTAAAGCTGAACTCTTTGCTCAAACCTTTGCTAAAAACACTACCTTGGATGATTCTGGGCTTGTTCCTCACTCTCCTCCACCCTCTGACTACTTCATGCCACCTATTAAAATTCATCGCAATGATGTTTTCAATACCCTCGCTGGCCTAAACCCTCGGAAGGCTTATGGACCTGATGGGGTCCCTCCTATTGTTCTCCGAAACTGTGCCTCCGTGCTTGCACCTTGCCTAGTCAAACTCTTTCAGCTCTGTCTGTCAACATCTACCTTTCTTTCTTGCTGGAAGTTTACCTACATTCAACCTGTTCCTAAAAAGGGTGACCGCTCTAATTCCTCAAACTACCGTCCTATTGCTTTAATTTCCTGCTTATCTAAAGTTTTTGATTCTATCCTCAACACGAAGATTCTTAAACATCTATCACTTCACAACCTTCTATCTGATCGCCAGTATGGGTTCCGTCAAGGCCGCTCTACTGGTGATCTTCTGGCTTTCCTTACTGAGTCTTGGTCATCCTCTTTTAGAGATTTTGGTGAAACTTTTGCTGTTGCCTTGGACATATCAAAAGCCTTTGATAGAGTCTGGCACAAAGCTTTGATTCCCAATCTACCCTCTTACGGTTTCTATCCTTCTCTCTGTAATTTCATCTCAAGTTTCCTTTCTGACCGTTCTATTGCTGCTGTGGTAGACGGTCACTGTTCTTCTAAATCTATTACCAGTGGTGTTCCTCAGGGTTCTGTCCTGTTACCCACTCTCTTCTTATTTTTCATTAATGATCTTCTAAACCAAACTTCTTGTCCTATCCACTCCTATGCTGATGATACCACCCTGCACTTTTCCACGTCTTTTCATAGACGTACAACCCTTCAGGAGGTAAACATATCACGCAGATAAGCCACAGAACGCCTGACTTCTGATCTTTCTAAAATTTCTGATTGGGCAGAGCAAACTTGGTATTCTTCAATGCCTCAAAAACTCCATTCCTCCATATATCAACTCGACACAACCTTCCAGACAACTATCCCCTCTTCTTCAATGACACTCAACTGTCCCCCTCTTCTACACTGTACATACTCGTTTTGTCCTTTACTTATAATCTGAACTGGAAACTTAACATCTCATCTCTAGCTAAAACAGCTTCTATGAAGTTAGGTGTTCTGAGACGTCTCTGCCAGTTTTTCTCAGTCCCCCAGCTGCTAACTCTATACAAGGGCCTTATCCGTCCATTTATGGAGTATGCTTCACATGTCTGGGGGGGGTTCCACTCATACTGCTCTTCTAGACAGGGTGGAATAAAAAGCTTTTCGTCTAATCAACTCCTCTCCTCTAACTGACTGTCTTCAGCCTCTCTCTCACCGCTGCAATGTTGCATATCTAGCTGTCTTCTACCGCTATTTTCATGCTAACTGCTCTTTTGATCTTGCTAACTGCATGCCTCCCCTCCTTTCGCGGCCTCGCTGCACAAGACTTTCTTCTTTCTCTCACCCCTATTCTGTCCACCTCTCTAACGCAAGAGTTAACCAGTATTCTTAATCTTTCATCCCTTTCTCTGGTAAACTCTGGAACTCACTGCCTGCTTCTGTATTTCCACCTTCCTATGACTTGAATTCCTTCAAGAGGGAGGTTTCACGACACTTATACACCAATTTTTGACCACTGCTTTGACCCTTTTATGGGACTGGCATCTCAGTGGGCATTTTTTTTTTATTAGATTTTTGTTGCCCTTGGCCAGTATCCTTCCTACATAAAAAAAAATATATGTATATACATATATATATATATATATATATATATATATATATATATATATATATATATATATATATATATATATATATATATATATATATATATATATATATATATATATATATATATATATATATATATATATATATATATATATATATATATACGAGGTGTGTCATTAAAGTTCCAGGACTGGTGTCCTAAAAGATGAATTTCAAACCCAAGCCACAAACCACCATATTTCCCCTTCAAAGTAATCCTTCTGGAGTATACAACTGCGCTCCCAACCCTCTACAGTCACTAATCTTTTTCTTACGTGCTTTTAAAATCATGTCCTCTGTTGCAGGTCGTTTAACAATGAGCGCTGAACAGCGAACAAACTTGAAGTTTTTGGTGCAGTTGGGGAAAACGCCGTCAGAAGCACTGGGTATGCTGCAAAAAGTGTACGGGGATGAGACAATGTCACGCTCACGTGTTTTTGAGTGGTGCAAGAGGTTCAAAGAGGGCCGGGAGGACGTGGAAGATGACCCCAGGAGTGGAAGACCCTCAACGAGCAGGAATGAGGCCAATGTTGAGCGTGTCAAGCAGATGGTGCGTGACGATCGTCGGTTGACTGTTCGAAAGATCGCAGATGAGCCTGGCATGAACCACAACAGCGTGTGGAAGATTATCACTGAAGATCTGGGCATGCGGAAAGTCTGTGCGAAGATGGTGCCGAGACTCCTGAACGATGACCAGAAGGGACGACGCATGCAGGTGTGTCAGGACATCCTCGAGCGTCTGGAAACTGAACCAGACTTGCTCAGGAGAGTCATCACCGGCGATGAGTCCTGGGTATTTGAGTACGACCCGGAGACCAAACGCCAGAGCCTTCAATGGAAGAGTCCGGCGTCGCCACGGCCGAAGAAAGCAAGGCAGTCCAGGTCCAGCTTCAAGGTCATGTTGATCGCTTTCTTCGATGTGAGGGGCATCGTCCACTGCGAGTTCTTGCCACAGGGCCAGACAGTCAACCAACATGTGTACAAAGAAGTACTGCGGCGTCTGCTTCGTGCAGTGCGCGAGAAGAGGCGGGAGTTGTGGCAGGGCAACTCGTGGCTGCTTCACCACGACAATGCGCCTGCTCACAATGCCCTGAGCATCAGAGAGTTCTTGGCCAAGAAGAACATCGCCGTGCTGGAGCAACCGCCCTACTCACCTGACCTCGCTCCGTGCGACTTCTTCCTCTCCCCCAAGCTCAAGGAGGTCATGAAGGGGACCCGTTTTGATGATGCGGACGACATCAAAAAGGCCGTGACGACGGAGCTGAGGAGCATCCCGCAAGAATCCTTCCAGCAGTGCATGCAAGCCTGGCAGAGAAGGATGGACAAGTGCATGCGGTGCCAGGGGGATTACTTCGAAGGAGATAACCTATAGTTTGTAGCCTGGATGTGAAATAAA
>NC_087186.1:1125227-1140227 GCF_035594125.1 Scylla paramamosain
TATATATATATATATATATATATATATATATATATATATATATATATATATATATATATATATATATATACCTCATTCATGTATCACATATAAACATATCACATGATAATCACTGATACCAACAAAATGACAATGATCAGTCACAACAATGGCTTGTAACTAGTACCCAGCAGAATCCCAAGAACAAATACTGCACAGCCCCCTTCCAAGCAATTCATATTTACTGTATGGCAGCACCAATAAACAACACTGAAATAGAATACCCTCATATACAAACTTGTACAAGAAGAAAACACCTTACACCATAATGATGACCGGGAATAAGGCAACAGTATACAATTCTCAAACTGATATGAACTTAACAAACAAATTTGCATTGATAATAACATTATACATACCTTGATGAATACACCAGTGCAGCCCCCAAACTCATGACACTACCAGGACGTCAAGAAACGTCCAAGACGCCCACTAACCAGCAACTGGCCCGAAAACACAACTACCCACCATCACAACACCTGGTATACTCGTCATCCGTGAGCATCGACATGCGGACAATCAATAATGTTTACATTCCTTATAGCACAAAATACATACAGAATTATTACTATATGTAACCGATAACACATTATATATATATATATATATATATATATATATATATATATATATATATATATATATATATATATATATATATATATATATATATATATATATATATATATATATAAGAACATAAGAAATAAGGGAAGCTGCAAGAAGCGACCAGGCTTACACGTGGCAGTCCCTGTATGAAACACACGTACCTATTTCCATCTGTTATCCCCATCCATAAACTTGTCTAATCTTCTCTTAAAGCTCTCTAGTGTCTTAGCACTAACTACATGATTACTGAGTCCGTTCCACTCGTCTACCACTCTATTTGAGAACCAATTTTTCCCTATCTCCTTCCTAAACCTAAATTTTTCAAGCTTGAACCCGTTATTTCTTGTTCTACCCTGGTTGCTGATCCTAAGAATTTTGCTTACATCTCCCTTGTTATAACCCTTATACCACTTAAAGACTTCTATCAGGTCCCCTCTTAACCTACGTCTCTCTAAAGAATGTAAATTCAACAGCTTCAACCTCGCCTCGTAAGGAATACTCCTCATCCCCTGTATCCTTTTAGTCATTCTCCTCTGTACTGATTCTAATAGACCTATATCTTTCCTGTAATGTGGGGACCAGAACTGCACCGCGTAGTCTAGATGAGGTCTGACCAGCGCCAAGTATAACTTTAATATTACTCCCGGCCTTCTACTTTTAACACTCCTAAAAATAAATCCTAGTACCCTATTTGCCTTGTTTCTGGCTTCTATGCATTGCTTCCCTAGACGGAGTTCAGAGCTAACTATAACTCCTAAACCTTTCTCGTACCCTATACCTACAAGAGTTTGGCTGTCTAATGTGTACCTATTGTGTGGGTTTCCTCTACCTACGCTAAGCACTTTGCATTTATTGATATTAAATTGCATTTGCCATCTATCCGTCCATTCATTCATTCTATCTAAGTCTGCCTGCAAGGCGATGGCATCCGATTCTGACCTAATTAATCTACCTATCTTTGTGTCATCCGCAAATTTACTAACATCACTACTAATTCCACTATCCAAGTCATTGATATACATTAGAAATAACAATGGCCCTAATACTGATCCCTGTGGCACCCCACTAATTACATGACCCCACTCGGATTTCGAGCCGTTTATTACCACTCTCTGTCGCCTGTGACTAAGCCATGACTCTATCCAGCCTAACACTTTCCCATCTATCCCGTGTGCCCTAACCTTTCTCAGGAGCCTTTGATGGGGTACCTTGTCAAATGCTTTACTAAAGTCCAGATATAAGATATCATAACTATCACCATTATCTACTGCCTCGTACACCCTACTGTAAAAACTTAACAAGTTTGTCAGGCAAGACTTCCCCTTCGTGAAGCCATGCTGTGACTGATTTATCAAGTTATGTTTGTCTAAATGTTCCCTAATGTTCCTCGCTATTATTGACTCTAACATTTTACCAACAACTGAAGTTAAGCTGACAGGTCTATAATTAGACGCTAAAGTTTTATCTCCTTTCTTAAAGATGGGTACTACATTAGCCTGCCTCCACATTACTGGTACCTTACCCGACTCCAGTGATTTCCTAAAGACAGAAACTAACGGCTCCCTAATAATCTCTTTACATTCCTTAAGTACTCTGGGATATATTTCATCAGGTCCTGGTGACTTGAACTTTTTTAGCCTATCTATCTCCTGTTCCACAATCTCCCTAGTTATGGAAATATATGTCAGCTTCTCATTCTCATCTGCTCTAAACACCTGTTCACTATCTGGCATATCCTGCATGTTTTCCTGGGTGAAGACAGTTAAAAAATAATCATTCAGAAGTTTACTAATCTCCTCCCCAGAACTAACCAGCTCCCCATCTGCTGCCTTTAATAGACCTACAGTATCCTTATTCTTCGTCCTGTATACCTGATAAAATCCCTTGGGGTCCGTCTTCGCCTGGCTGGCTACCTTTAATTCATAATTGTCCTTAGCTTTCCTCGTTAACTTCCTGACTGTTCTAACTAATTCATTATATTGTGTCCTTAAAACTTCCTCACCTGCCCTTAATCTCCTATATATGCTTCTCTTACGCTCTATATAATGCTTCAACCTAGCAGTCATCCATTTAGGGTCATTTTTTTGTGATCTTATTGTTCTATACGGGATATTTGCTAACTGACCTGTATGAACTTTATCTACGAAATATTTATACAATTTATCTACATTTACTTCACCTAGTCCCCTCATCTCATCTCCTACCATCCTCTCCACTCCCTCATCTACTCGCCTCGACCTCACCTCTCTCATTTCCGCATGACCTGACATTCCAACATACTCACACCTAGCTCCCCCCTTCCTCTTTCCTCCTCCCTTCCGGACACATCTCCCCTCCTCTTGTCCTACACCCTCACGCCTCACCTCACCTCTCTCATCCTGCCTTATCTCTCTGAACTCCACCCCTGACCTGACCTCACCCTGCATCCTTTGCCAGTCCACTCCTTGGAGGTACCTTTTTAATTCTTCAAAATCTGCTCTCCTAAAGTCAGGTATTTTACTAGTGTTTTTGTTTCTAACTGTTTCTTCCCATTCTAAATTGTACCTAATTTCCTTATGGTCACTGTTACCTAGCTGTCCTCCAACCTCTACCTGCGTGACTGCTTCCTCCCTGCTAGTAAGAATTAAATCTAGAATATTATTCCCCCTTGTGGGTTCTACGACTACCTGTTTTAAAAAATTATCCTGAATTACCTTAAGAAACTCCTCTGCTTCCTTGTTACCCACCATCAGACTCCAGTCGATATTCCTAAAATTAAAATCTCCTACCACACATACCTGACTGTACCTGCCTGCTCTATTTAATTCCTGCCACAGTGAGGTGTTAATTTCCTCTGTACTGGTCGGTGGTCTGTAAAGTACCCCTAGTACTACTGACTGCGATCCTTCCTTAATATCTACCCATATCGACTCTGCTTTGTTATCTGTTATAATTATATTGTTCATACAGCACTGTAATGTGTCCCTAACGTATAACGCGACACCTCCTCCTCTCCTGTTTTCTCTATCTTTATAGAACATTGTATACCCACCTATCTTAACCTCTGGATTAAATACATATAGGTATTAAAATACATAGGATTAAATACATATAGGATATAGGTAGATATTAAGGAAGGATCGCAGTCAGTAGTACTAGGGGTACTTTACAGACCACCGACCAGTACAGAGGAAATTAACACCTCACTGTGGCAGGAATTAAATAGAGCAGGCAGGTACAGTCAGGTATGTGTGGTAGGAGATTTTAATTTTAGGAATATCGACTGGAGTCTGATTGTGGGTAACAAGGAAGCAGAGGAATCCATTAAAGGTAATTCAGGACAATTAAAACAGGTAGTCGTAGAACCCACAAGGGGGAATAATATTCTAGATTTAATTCTTACTAACAGGGAGGAAGCAGTCACGCAGGTAGAGGTTGGAGGACAGCTAGGACAGTGACCATAGGGAAATTAGGTACAATCTAGAATGGGAAGAAACTGTTAGAAATAAAAACACTAGTAAAATACCTGACTTTAGGAGAGCAGATTTTGAAGAATTAAAAAGGTACCTCCAAGGAGTGGACTGGCAAAGGATGCAGGGTGAGGTCAGGTCAGGAACGGAGTTCAGAGAGATAAGGCAGGATGAGGGAGGTGAGGTGAGGCTCCAGAAGGGAGGAGGAAAGAGGAAGGGGGGAGATAGGTGTGAGTATGTTGGAATGTCAGGTCATGCTGAAATGAGAGAGGTAAGGTCGAGGCGAGTTGATGAGGGAGGGGAGAGGATGGTAGGGAACGAGATGAGGGTTTTAGGTAAAGTAAATGTAGATGAATTGTATAAATATTTCGTAGATAAAGTTCATACAGGTCAATTAGCAAATATCCCGTATAAAACAATAAGATCACAAAAAAATGACCCTAAATGGATGACTGCTAGGTTAAAGCATTATATAGGGCGTAAGAGAAGTATATATAAGAGATTAAGGGCAGGTGAGGAAGTTTTAAGGACACAGTATAATGAATTAGTTAGAACAGTCAGGAAGTTAACGAGGAAAGCTAAGGACAATTATGAATTAAAAGTAGCCAGCCAGGCGAAGACGGACCCCAAGGGATTTTATCAGGTACACAGGACGAAAAATAAGGATACTGTAGGTCCATTAAAGTAAGCTGATGGAGAGCTGCTTAGTTCTGGGGAGGAGATTAGTAAACTTCTGAATGATTATTTTTTAACTGTCTTCACTCAGGAAAACATGCAGGATATGCCAGATAGCGAACAGGTGTTTAGAGCAGATGAGTATGAGAAGCTGACGGATATTTCCATAACTAGGGAGATAGTGGAGCAGGAGATAGATAGGCTAAAAAAGTTCAAATCACCAGGACCTGATGAAATATATCCCAGAGTACTGAAGGAATGTAAAAAGATTATTAGTGAGCCGTTAGTTTCTGTCTTTAGAAAACCACTGGAGTCGGGTGAGGTACCAGTAATGTGGAGGCAGGCTAATGTAGTACCCATCTTTAAGAAAGGGGATAAAACTTTAGCGTCTAATTATAGACCTGTCAGCTTAACTTCAGTTGTAGGTAAAATGTTAGAGTCAATAATAGCCAGGAACATTAGGGAACATTTAGACAAACATAACTTGATAAATCAGTCACATCATGGCTTCATGAAGGGGAAGTCTTGCCTGACAAACTTGTTAAGTTTTTACAGTAAGGTGTACGAGGCAGTAGATAATGATGATAGTTATGATATCTTATATCTGGACTTTAGTAAAGCATCAAAGGCTCCTGAGAAAGGTTAGGGCGCACGGGATAGATGGGAAGGTGTTAGGTTGGATAGGGTCATGGCTTGGTAACAGGCGACAGAGAGTGCTAATAAACGGCTCGAAATCCGAATGGGGTCATGTCATTAGTGGGGTGCCACAGGGATCAGTATTAGGGCCATTATTATTTCTAATATATATCAATGACTTGGATAGTGGAATTAGTAGCGATGTTAGTAAATTTGCGGATGACACAAAGATAGGTAGATTAATTAGGTCAGAAGCAGATGCCATCGCCTTGCAGACAGACTTAGATAGAATGAATGAATGGACGGATAGATGGCAAATGCAATTTAATATCAATAAATGCAAAGTGCTTAGCGTAAGTAGAGGAAACCCACACAATAGGTACACATTAAACACCCAAACTCTGGTAGGTACAGGGTACGAGAAAGATTTAGGAGTTATAGTTAGCTCTGAACTCCGTCTAGGAAAACAATGCATAGAAGCCAGAAACAAGGCAAATAGGGTACTAGGATTCATTTTTAGGAGTGTTAAAAGTAGAAGGCCGGAAGTAATATTGAAGTTATACTTGGCGCTGGTCAGACCTCATCTAGACTACGCTGTGCAGTTCTGGACCCCACATTACAGGAAAGATATAGGTCTATTAGAATCAGTACAGAGGAGAATGACTAAAAGGATACAGGGGATGAGGAGTATTCCTTACGAAGCGAGGATGAAGTGTTTAATTTACATTCTCTAGAGAGACGTAGGTTAAGAGGGGACCTGATAGAAGTCTTTAAGTGGTATAAGGGTTATAACAAGGGAGATGTAAGCAAAATTCTTAGGATCAGCAACCAGGGTAGAACAAGAAATAACGGGTTCAAGCTTGAAAAATTTAGGTTTAGGAAGGAGATAGGAAAAAATTGGTTCTCAAATAGAGTGGTAGATGAGTGGAACGGACTCAGTAATCATGTAGTTAGTGCTAGGACACTAGAGAGCTTTAAGAGAAGATTAGACAAGTTTATGGATGGGGATAACAGATGGAAATAAGTAGGAGTATTTCATACAGGGACTGCCACGTGTAAGCCTGGTCGCTTCTTGCAGCTTTCCTTATTTCTTATGTTCTTATATATATATATATATATATATATATATATATATATATATATATATATATATATATATATATATATATATATATATATATATATATATATATATATATATATATATATATATATATATATACTCCTACACCAGCCTCGGAGTCCCTATCTGGGGAGGGGACCATAAATGTCCCCAGGTCGGACTGCCTTTCCGTCGACGACCCTAAGTGTCTTGACACCCCCCTCAACTTTTTCCTCATTAACTTCTTCAACATTCGCGGTCTAAGATCTAATTTTCAATCTATAGAACACCACCTCTCATCTTCTAAACCTCATCTTCTTTTCCTCACTGAAACTCAGGTGTCTGAGGGAACTGACAGTAGCCCCTTTTCTGTTCCCTCCTACTTTCTCTATCCTCATTTTCGATCCAAAGCTGGATGCTGCGTTTATATGCGCAATGACTTAACCTTCTCTCGTGCCCACGCTCTTGAATCTTCCGAGTTTTCCACCATCTGGCTACGACTACAGAGTCATTCTCATACTAAATTTATCTGTGCTGTATACCTCTCTCCTAATTCCTCTGACTATAAGAAATTCTTCGACTACTTAACTTCCAAAGTGGAGCACATTCTGACCCTTTTCCCTTTTGCAGAGATCTCCATTCTTGGAGACTTCAATGTTCACCACCAGCCTTGGCTTTCCTCTCCCTTCACTGACCATCCTGGTGAACTAGCCTACAACTTTGGTATCCTCCATGACCTAGAGCAATTGGTGCAACACCCTACTCGTATTCCTGACCGTCTTGGAGATACGCCCAACATTCTTGACCTTTTCCTGACCTCTAATCCTTCTGCTTATGCTGTCACCCTTTCTTCTCCGTTGGGCTCCTCCGATCACAATCTCATATCTTTATCTTGTCCTATCACTCTAATCCCTCCTCAGGATCCCCCTAAGCGAAGGTGCCTCTGGCGTTTTGCCTTTGCTAGTTGGGGGGACCTGAGGAGGTATTTTGCTGATTTTCCTTGGAATGACTACTGCTTCCGTGTCAGAGACTCGTCTTTGTGTGCTGAGCGCATAACAGAAGTGATACTGTCTGGCATGGAGGCGTACATTCTTCACTCTTTTTCTCGTCCTAAACCTTCTAAACCTTGGTTTAACACAGCTTGTTCTCGTGGTATACATGATAGAGAGGTGGCCCACAAAAGGTACTTAAGCCTTCCATCACCAGAATCTCATGCATTTTATATTTCTGCCCGGAACCATGCCAAGTCTGTTCTCCAACTAGCCAAAATTTCCTTCATTAAAAGAAAATGTCAAAACCATTCAAGATCTAACTCCCTTCGTGATTTCTGGCATCTAGCCAAAAATATCTCCAATAACTTTGCTTCTTCTTCTTTCCCTCTTCTACTTCAACGAGATGGCACCACTGCTATCACATCTATTTCTAAACCTGAACTCTTTGCTCAAACCTTTGCTAAAAACTCTACCTTGGACGATTCTGGGCTTATTCCTCCCTCTCCTCCACCCCCTGACTACTTCATGTTACGTATTAAAATTCTTCGCAATGATGTTTTCCATGACATCGCTGGCCTAAACCCTCGGAAGGCTTATGGACCTGATGGGGTCCCTCCTATTGTTCTCCAAAACTGTGCCTCCGTGCTTGCACCTTGCCTAGTCAAACCCTTTCAGCTCTGTCTGTCAACATCAACCTTTCCTTCTTGCTTGAAGTTTGCCTACATTCAACCTGTTCCTAAAAAGGGTGACCGCTCTAATCCCTCAAACAATCGTCCTATTGCTTTAATTTCCTGCTTATCTAAAGTTTTTGAATCTATCCTCAACAGGAAGATTCTTAATTATCTATCACTTCACAACCTTCTATCTGACCGCCAGTATGGGTTCCGTCAAGGCCGCTCTACTTGTGATCTTCTGGCTTTCCTTACTGAGTCTTGGTCATCCTGTTTTAGAGACTTTGGTGAAACTTTTGCTGTTGCCTTGGACATATCAAAAAGCCTTTGATAGAGTCTGGCACAAAGCTTTGATTTCCAAACTACCCTCCTACGGTTTCTATCCTTCTCTCTGTAACTTCATCTCAAGTTTCCTTTCTGACCGTTCCATTGTTGCTGTAGTAGACGGTCACTGTTCTTCTCTTAAATCTATTAACAGTGGTGTTCCTCAGGGTTCTGTCCTGTAACCCACTCTCTTCTTATTATTCATTAATGATCTTCTAAACCAAACTTCTTGTCCTATCCACTCCTATGCTGATGATACCACCCTGCACTTTTCCACGTCTTTTCATAGACGTCCAACCCTTCAGGAGGTAAACATATCACGCAGGGAAGCCACAGAACGCCTGACTTCTGATCTTTCTAAAATTTCTGATTGGGGCAGAGCAAACTTGGCATTGTTCAATGCCTCAAAAACTTAATTCCTCCATTTATCAACTCGACACAACCTTCCAGACAACTATCCTCTCTTCTTCAATGACTCAACTGTCCCCCTCTTCTACACTGAATATCCTCAGTCTGTGCTTTACTTATAATCTGAACTGGAAGCTTCACATCTCATCTCTAGCTAAAACAGCTTCTATGAAGTTAGGTGTTCTGAGACGTCTCCGCCAGTTTTTCTCACCCCCTTAGCTGCTAACTCTGTACAAGGGCCTTATCCGTCCATGTATGGAGTATGCTTCACATGTCTGGGGGTGTTTCACTCATACTGCTCTTCTAGACAGGGTGGAATCAAAAGCTTTTCGTCTACTCAACTCCTCTCCTCTAACTGACTGTCTTCAGCCTTTCTCTCACCGCCGCAATGTTGCATATCTAGCTGTCTTGTACCGCTCTTTTCATTGAAATTACTTTTCTGATCTTTCTAACTGCATGCCTCCCCTCCTTCCGCGACCTCGTTGCACAAGACTTTCTTCTTTCTCTCATCCCTATTCTGTTCACCTCTCTAATGCAAGAGTTAACCAGTATTCTCAATTATTCATCCCTTTCTCTGGTAAACTTTGGAACTCCCTGCCTGCTCCTGTATTTCCACCTTCCTATGACTTGAATTCCTTCAAGAGGGATGTTTGAAGACACTTATTCACCAATTTTTGACCACTGCTTTGACCATTTTATGGGACTGGCATTTCAGTGGGCATTTTTTTTATTAGATTTTTGTTGCCCTTGGCCAGTATCCTCTCTACATAAAAAAAATAAAAAATAAATAAATAAATAAATAAATAAATAAAAAAAAATATATATATATATATATATATATATATATATATATATATATATATATATATATATATATATATATATATATATATATATATATATATATATAAAACCTCGGAAGGCTTATAGACCTGATAAGGTCCCTCTAATTGTTCTCCGAAACTGAGTCTCCGTCTTTCCACATTGCCTAATCAAACTTTTTCTTCTCTGTCTGTCAACATCTAGCTTTCCTTCTTGCCGGAAGTTTGCCTACATTCAGCCTGTTCCTAAAAAGGGTGACCGTCCTTATCCCTCAAACTACCGTCCTAATGCTTTTTCTTCTTGCCTATCTAAAGATTTTGAATCTATCCACAAGAGGAAGATTCTCAAAAATCTATCACTTCTCAACGTTCTATGTGATTGCCAGTATGGATTTCCTCAAGGCCGCTGTACTGGTGATTATCTGGCTTTACTTACTGATTATTGATCATCTTCTTTTACATATTTTGGAGAAACTATTGCTGTTGCCTTAGACATATCAAAAGCTTTTGATAGAGCCTTGCACAAAGCTTTGCTTTCCAAAGTACCCTCCTACGGCTTCTTTCCTTTTCTTTGTAGGTACATCTCAAGTTTCCTTTATTACCGTTCTATTGTTGATGAGGTAGACAGTCACTGTTTTTCAACGTTCTTTTCTGGTTGCATTTTTTTTTTGTATGCTTTTTATTTACCACGTAAAGTGAAAACAAAGAAATCGTTTAATCTATATATATATATATATATATATATATATATATATATATATATATATATATATATATATATATATATATATATATATATATATATATATATATATATATATATATATATATATATATATATATATATATATATATATATATATATATATATATATATATATATATATATATATATATATATATATATATTTTTTTTTTTTTTTTTTATGTAGGAAGGATACTGGCCAAGGGCAACAAAAATCTAATAAAAAAAATGCCCACTGAAATGCCAGTCCCTAAAAGGGTCAAAGCAGTGGTCAAAAATTGGTGGATAAGTGTCTTGAAACCTCCCTCTTGAAGAAATTCAAGTCAAAGGAAGGTGGAAATACAGAAGCAGGCAAGGAGTTCCAGAGTTTACCAGAGAAAGGGATGAATGATTGAGAATACTGGTTAACTCTTGCGTTAGAGAGGTGGAGAGAATAGGAGTGAGAGAAAGAAGGAAGTCTTGTGCAGCGAGGCCGCGGAAGGAGGGGAGGCATGCAGTTAGCAAGATCAGAAGAGCAGTTAGCATGAAAATAGCGGTAGAAGACAGCAAGAGATGCAACATTGCGGCGGTGAGAGAGAGGCTGAAGACAGTCAGTTAGAGGAGAGGAGTTGATGAGACGAAAAGCTTTTGATTCCACCCTGTCTAGAACAGCAGTATGAGTGGAACCCCCCCAGACATGTGAAGCATACTCCATACATGGACGGATAAGGCCCTTGTACAGAGTTAGCAGCTGGGGGGGTGAGAAAAACTGGCGGAGACGTCTCAGAACACCTAACTTCATAGAAGCCGTTTTAGCTAGAGATGAGATGTGAAGTTTCCAGTTCAGATTATAAGTAAAGGACAGACCGAGGATGTTCAGTGTAGAAGAGGGGGACAGTTGAGTGTCATTGAAGAAGAGGGGATAGTTGTCTGGAAGATTGTGTCGAGTTGATAGATGGAGAAGTTGAGTTTTTGAGGCATTGAACAATACCAAGTTTGCTCTGCCCCAATCAGAAATTTTAGAAAGATCAGAAGTCAGGCGTTCTGTGGCTTCCCTGCGTGATATGTTTACCTCCTGAAGGGTTGGACGTCTATGAAAAGACGTGGAAAAGTGCAGGGTGGTATCATCAGCATAGGAGTGGATAGGACAAGAAGTTTGGTTTAGAAGATCATTAATGAATAATAAGAAGAGAGTGGGTGACAGGACAGAACCCTGAGGAACACCACAGTTAATAGATTTAGGAGAAGAACAGTGACCGTCTACCACAGCAGCAATAGAACGGTCAGAAAGGAAACTTGAGATGAAGTTACAGAGAGAAGGATAGAAACCGTAGGAGGGTAGTTTGGAAATCAAAGCTTTGTGCCAGACTCTATCAAAGGCTTTTGATATGTCCAAGGCAACAGCAAAACTTTCACCAAAGTCTCTAAAAGAGGATGACCAAGACTCAGTAAGGAAAGCCAGAAGATCACCAGTAGAGCGTCCTTGACGGAACCCATACTGGCGATCAGATAGAAGGTTGTGAAGTGATAGATGTTTAAGAATCTTCCTGTTGAGGATAGATTCAAAAACTTTAGATAAGCAGGAAATTAAAGCAATAGGACGGTAGTTTGAGGGATTAGAGCGGTCACCCTTTTTAGGAACAGGTTGAATGTAGGCAAACTTCCAGCAAGAAGGAAAGGTAGATGTTGACAGACAGAGCTGAAAGAGTTTGACTAGGCAAGGTGCAAGCACGGAGGCACAGTTTCGGAGAACAATAGGAGGGACCCCATCAGGTCCATAAGCCTTCTGAGGGTTTAGGCCAGCGAGGGCATGGAAAACATCATTACGAAGAATTTTAATACGAGGCATGAAGTAGTCAGAGGGTGGAGGAGAGGGAGGAACAAGCCCAGAATCATCCAAGGTAGTGTTTTTAGCAAAGGTTTGAGCAAAGAGTTCAGCTTTAGAAATAGATGTGATAGCAGTGGTGCCATCTGGTTGAAGTAGAGGAGGGAAAGAAGAAGAAGCAAAGTTATTGGAGATATTTTTGGCTAGATGCCAGAAATCACGAGGGGAGTTAGATCTTGAAAGGTTTTGACATTTTCTGTTAATGAAGGAGTTTTTGGCTAGTTGGAGAACAGACTTGGCATGGTTCCGGGCAGAAATATAAAGTGCATGAGATTCTGGTGAAGGAAGGCTTAAGTACCTTTTGTGGGCCACCTCTCTATCATGTATAGCACGAGAACAAGCTGTGTTAAACCAAGGTTTAGAAGGTTTAGGACGAGAAAAAGAGTGAGGAATGTACGCCTCCATGCCAGACACTATCACCTCTGTTATGCGCTCAGCACACAAAGACGGGTCTCTGACACGGAAGCAGTAGTCATTCCAAGGAAAATCAGCAAAATACCGCCTCAGGTCCCCCCAACTAGCAGAGGCAAAACGCCAGAGGCACCTTCGCTTAGGGGGATCCTGAGGAGGGATTGGAGTGATAGGACAAGATAAAGATATGAGATTGTGATCGGAGGAGCCCAACGGAGAAGAAAGTGTGACAGCATAAGCAGAAGGATTAGAGGTCAGGAAAAGGTCAAGAATGTTGGGCGTATCTCCAAGACGGTCAGGAATACGAGTAGGGCGTTGCACCAATTGCTCTAGGTCATGGAGGATAGCAAAGTTGTAGGCTAGTTCACCAGGATGGTCAGTGAAGGGAGAGGAAAGCCAAAGCTGGTGGTGAACATTGAAGTCTCCAAGAATGGAGATCTCTGCAAAAGGGAAGAGGGTCAGAATGTGCTCCACTTTGGAAGTTAAGTAGTCAAAGAATTTCTTATAGTCAGAGGAGTTAGGAGAGAGGTATACAGCACAGATAAATTTAGTATGAGAATGACTCTGTAGTCGAAGCCAGATGGTGGAAAACTCGGAAGATTCAAGAGCGTGGGCACGAGAGCAGGTTAAGTCATTGCGCACATAAACGCAGCATCCAGCTTTGGATCGAAAATGAGGATAGAGAAAGTAGGAGGGAACAGAAAAGGAGCTACTGTCAGTTGCCTCAGACACCTGAGTTTCAGTGAGGAAAAGAAGATGAGGTTTAGAAGAGGAGAGGTGGTGTTCTACAGATTGAAAATTAGATCTTAGACCGCGAATGTTGCAGAAGTTAATGAAGAAAAAGTTGAGGGGGGTGTCAAGACACTTACGGTCGTCGACGGAAAGGTAGTCCGACCTGGGGACATTTATGGTCCCCTCCCCAGATGGGGACTCCGAGGCTGGTGTAGGAGTCGCCATGATTTTAAATTTTTTTGAGTGAAGGTTGTGTGTGTTATTAGGTGCTTGTAGTTTTGTGTGGAGGAAGAGAGTTGTCTTTAGAGGGCAGGCTGTGACTACCCCCTTGTGTTGTGAGACACGAAGGGAAACGTTCAGTGAGGTCACAGCTGGGTTTAATGATAAGTTCACAGCACCCCCTGAACAGTGCTTTAGACCTCACTGGGAGTAATTATCGTTTCGGCAGGTGTCTACTGCCTCCTCCTGGTATATATATATATATATATATATATATATATATATATATATATATATATATATATATATATATATATATATATATATATATATATATATATATATATATATATATATATATATATATATATATATATATATATATATATTATTATTATTATTATTATTATTATTAATATTATTATTATTATTACCATGTATGTGGCTACAGTACGATTTTGATTCTTGGATTTTTTCCCTTCTCAGACACTTTTTGCAACCTTATAGTGTGTGTTATGAATGAGTACTTATTTACATTAGAAATACTTATAAAAAAAAAAAGAAAACAACTATGTTCAAGAAAATGGTTGGATATGCATTTGGCAATATCAAACTTCTCAAGGCCACTCACAATTCTCAAAGAATAAAACATACTATCAATTTGACAACCTTCAGCTTTCTTTTCCGATTATTCTGAATTCTCGTCTCCCATTTCCTGTGCCTCACTGATTTTAAATTTGGAAAGTAACTTCTAAGTAGAAAGTAGTTTTTTTTTTTTTTTTATGCAATGATATATAGGGAAACGCAATATCCCGCCTTGTGTAGCGAACTTCGCAACATTTATAATCAAATTCTTTATCCCTTTCAAATACCGTAGCCTTGAATTGAATTTTGTTGTTTTGGTATTATATCCATGTTGACATAATCATCAAAAAATAAATAAATAAAATATAATCCCAAATATGTCTCAGTTCCTACATAAGTATTCAGTTTATAATAACTCCGAGCCCAAAACATAGATATGTACGAGTACATGCAAACATTCATTCCTGACTTGTCAAAATATTATGTTCCTGTTACTGATATATATATATATATATATATATATATATATATATATATATATATATATATATATATATATATATATATATATATATATATATATATATATATATATATATATATATACATATATACAAACAATTTGAAGGCAGTTATATAAATAAAAAATGAAATCGTACATATACGTACTAAACTCTTCCCTAAGAGGTACGTAAATATACGTACTAAACACTGTACG
>NC_087186.1:1157727-1230227 GCF_035594125.1 Scylla paramamosain
GTTCCACTCATACTGCTCTTCTAGACAGGGTGGAATCAAAAGCTTTTCGTCTCATCAACTCCTCTCCTCTAACTGACTGTCTTCAGCCTCTCTCTCACCGCCGCAATGTTACATATCTAGCTGTCTTCTACCGCTATTTTCATGCTAACTGCTCTTCTGATCTTGCTAACTGCATGCCTCCCCCCCTTCCGCGGCCTCGCTGCACAAGACTTTCTTCTTTCTCTCACCCCTATTCTGTCCACCTCTCTAACGCAAGAGTTAACCAGTATTCTCAATCATTCATCCCTTTCTCTGGTAAACTCTGGAACTCCCTGCCTGCTTCTGTATTTCCACCTTCCTATGACTTGAATTCCTTCAAGAGGGAGGTTTCAAGACACTTATCCACTAATTTTTGACCACTGCCTTGACCCTTTTAAGGGACTGCCATTTCAGTGGGCATTTTTTTTATTGATTTTTGTTGCCCTTGGCCAGTGTCCTTCTTACATAAAAAAAAAAAAAAAAACCTTATTTTAAAATCTTAACAAGTTCGTCAGGCAAGAATTCCCCTTCGTGAAGCCATGCTGTGACTGATTATCAAGTTGTGTTTGTCTAAATGCTCCTTAATGTTCTTCACTGTTATTGACTCCATTAATTTACCTGCAACAGACGTTAAAGTTTTATCTCCTTTCTTGAAGATGATTACTACATTAACCTGCCTTCACATTACTAGTACCTCACCTGACTCAAGTGATTCCCTAAAGACAGTAACTAACGATTCACTATTCATCTCTTTCCATTCCCTAAATACCCTGGGATATATTTTATCTGGTGACTTGAACTTTTCAGCCTTTCTATCTCCTGTTTCACTATCTCCTTAGTTATGCAATATCTAACAGCTTCTCATTCTCTTCTGCTCCAAACTTCTCCTCACTATTCGACATTTCCTGCATGTTTTCCTGGGTGAATACAGTTAAAAAATACTCGTTCAGAATCTTACTAATATCCTCTCCGGAACTAACCAGCTCCCCATCTGCTGTCTTTAATGGATCTATTGTTTCCCTATTTTTCGTCTTATATACCTGATAAAATCCCTTGTGGTCCGTTCTAGCCTTAATGGATACCTTTAATTCATAATTGTTTTTAGCTTTCCTCGTTAACCCCCAGACTAACTAATTCATTATCTTGTGGCCTTAAAACCTATTCCCCTGCCTTTAGTCTCTTATATATATTTCTCTTCCGTCCTATGCAGTGTTTTAACCTAACACCCATCCATTTAGGGTAATTTTTCTGTGATATTAGTGCTCTATAAGGGATGTTTGTCAACTGTCCTGTATGTAATTTATCAACGAAATATTTATACGTCTCATTTACATTCACTTTTATTCTATTTATCTTGGCCCCTTCCGTCCTCTCCGCTCCATCTTCTTCTATTCGCCTCAACCTCATCTCAACCTCCGACATACTCACACATATCTCCCTCCCTCCCACTTTTCCGACCCTTCCGTTCCCTTCTCCCCTTCTCCTGTCCTTCACCCTCACACCTCACCTCATATCCCTCACCCTGCCTTATCTCTCTTAACCCCTTCCTTGACCTTACCTCTCCCTGTGTCCGTTGCCAGTCAACTCCTTTGAAGTATCTTTTTAATCCTTCAAAATCTGCCTCCTAAAGTTAGGTATTTTACAGGTGTTTTTATTTCTAAAATTTTCCTCCCATTCTAATTTGTATCTAATTTCACAATGGCCACTTTTACCTAGCTGTCCTCCACCCTTTACCTGAGTGACATCTTCCTCCTTGTTAGTTAAAATTCAATCTAGAATATCAGTCCCACTTGTGGGTTGTAAGATTACCTGTTTAAAAAAAAACTGTCCTGAATTACCTTAAGAAATTCTTCTGCTTCACTGTTACCCACCATCAGGCTCTAGTCGATATTCCTAAAATTAAAATCTCCCACCACACATACCTGATTGTAACTGCCTGCTCTAATTATTTCTTGCCATAGTGAGGTGTTAATTTCCTTTGTGCTGTTCGGTGGCTTGTACACTACTCCCAGTACTACTGACTGTGATCCTTATCTAATATCTACCCATATCGACTCTGTTTTGCTGTTTTTATTTTATTATTAATACAACATTTTAACGTGTCCCTAACGTGCAGCGCAACGCCTCCTTCTCTCCTGTTTTCCTTGTCTTTATAGAATAGTGTATAACCATCTATCTTAACCTCTGGATTAAATACTTTTCCTGACATATCTAACCGAGTTTCTGTTAAAACAATGATAAGAAGGTTCTTTACACACGCCATTCTTTTCCGCTGTCTTCTCGGAAGTCAATACATTCGTGTGAGCACTGAAAACTTCATAAAAATTTAATCGGAATAACAACCTAAAACTCGCAAGACTAACTCACCAGCTCATTTACCCGCCGCCTGTCCCTTCTTCTCTTTTTTTACTTTCCTCTCTCTTCTTTCGTCTTGTTTCAAACCTTCCTCCCTGTCACCTCCCCTCCCCGTTATCTGTCATAGACAAGGGACTAGGGAGTGATACCTCGCTTTCTCTCTCTCTCACTCACTTATTTTCACTTCATCTTTTCTCAGTCTCTCATTCACGCATACGTATTTTTTTTTTTCATTTTTAGTCTCATAGTCTCATTATATTTAACAAGACTTTTCTTATTTTCAGAGGGAGAGAGAGAGAGAGAGAGAGAGAGAGAGAGAGAGAGAGAGAGAGAGAGAGAGAGAGAGAGAGAGAGAGAGAGAGAGAGATGACTTATGGGGATTTACGTTATGTATATGCGTGATGCATACAGTAGGTAAATGTGAAGTGTACTCGTGAAAGCAATGCGAAACTCGGGATGGTAAAAAGTTAGGACAAGGCGTGAAGCTCAGGAGGGTAATGTATATATTTGTTGTGTTATCTCAAATGCAGTAGTGAAAATGTACTTTAGAAATTTTTTTATTTTTATTTTTATTTTTATTTATTTATTTATTTATTTTTATTGTGAAATTTTTCATTTTATTTTCTGGTTCCCTAAAACCAAATAATTATTTTCCATAGGTTCTTCAGTCGCCACAACGCACATTTGCCATAACAAACGCTACATTGGAACAAATCGAATACTGCTTATGCTGTCACTCTCTCCTCTCCGTTAGGATCCTCCGATCACAATCTCATAACTTTTATCTTTTCCTATCGCTCCAGTCCCTCCTCAGGATCTCCCGAAGCAGAGGTGCCTCTGGCGTTTTGCCTGTGCTAGTTGGGGGGGACCTGAGTAGGTATTTTGTTGATTTTCCTTAAAATGGCAACTGCTTCCATATCAGAGTCCCGTTTCTGTGTGCCGAGCACAAAATAAAGATGATAGTGTCTAGCATGGAGGCGTACATTTGTCACTTTTTTCTTCGACCTAAACCTTCCAAACCTTGGTTTAACACAGCTTGTTCTCGTGATATATATAATAGAGAGGTGGCCCACAAACGGTACTTAAGCCTTCCATTACCTGAATCTCATGCACTTTATATTTCTGCCTGGAACCATGCAAAGTCTCTTCACCAACTAGTCAAAAATTCCTTTATTAACAGAAAGTGTCAAAATCTTTCAAAATATAACTCCCCTCTTGACTTCTGGCATCTAGCCAAAAGTATCTCCAATAACTTTGCTTCTTCTTTCCCTCCTTTATTTCAACCAAATGACACCACTGCTATCACATGTTTCTAAAGCTGAACTCTTCGCTCAGACCTTTGCTAAAAACTCTACCTTGCATGATTCTGGGCTTGTTCCTCCCGGGCTTGTTTCTCCCTCTCCTCCACCCTCAGACTACTTCATGCTACCTATTAAAATTCTTCACAATAATGTTTTCCATGCCCTTGCTGGCCTAAACCCTTGGAAGGCTTATGGACCTGATGGGGTCCCTCCTATTGTTCTCCGGAACTGTGCCTCCGTGCTTGCACCTTGCCTAGTCAAACTCTTTCAGCACTGTCTGTCAACATCTACCTTTCCTTCTTGCTGAAAGTTTGCCTACATTCAGCCTGTTCCTAAAGGGTGACCGTTCTAATCCCTCAAACTACCGTTCTATTGCCTTAATTTCCTGCCTATCTAAAGTTTTTGAATCTATCCTCAACAGGAAGATTCTTAAACATCTATCACTTCACAACCTTATATCTGATCCCCAGTTTGGGTTCCGTCAAGGCCGCTCTAATGATGATCTGGTTTTCCTTACTAAGTGCTGGTTATCCTCTTTTAGAAACTTTGGTGAAACTTTTGCTGTTGCCTTGGATACATCAAAAGCTTTTGATAGAGTCTGGCACAAAGCTTTGATTTCTAAACTACCCTCCTAAGACTTCTATCTTTCTCTCTGTAACTTCATCTCAAGTTTCCTTTCTGACCGTTCCATTGCTGCTGTGGTAGACGGTCACTCTTCTTCTCCTAAATCTATTAACAGTGGTATTCTTAAGGGTTCTGTCCTATCACCAACTCTCTTCTTATTATTCATGAATGACCTTCTAAACCAAACTTCTTGTCCTATCCACTCCTACGCTGATGATAACACCCTGCACTTTTCCATGTCTTTTAATTTTTATTTTTTTTTTATGTAGGAAGGACACTGGCCAAGGGCAACAAAAATTCAATAAAAAATATATGCCCACTAAAATGCCAGTCCCATAAAAGGGTCAAAGCAGTGGTCAAAAAATGATGAATAAGTGTCTTGAAACCTCCCTCTTAAAGGAATTCAAGTCAGAGGAAGGTGGAAATACAGAAGCAGGCAGGGAGTTCCAGAGTTTACCAGAGAAAGGGATGAATGATTGAGAATACTGGTTAACTATTGCATTAGAGAGGTGGACAGAATAGGGGTGAGAGTAAGAAGAAAGTCTTGTGTAGCGAGGCCGCGGAAGGAGGGGAGGCATGCAGATAGCAAGATCAGAAGAGCAGTTAGCATGAAAATAGCGGTAAAAGACAGTTAGATATGCAACATTGCGGCGGTGAGAGAGAGGTTGAAGACAGTCAGTTAGAGGAGAGGAATTGATGAGACGAAAAGCTTTTGATTCCACCCTGTCTAGAAGAGGAATATGAGTGGAACCTCCCCAGACATGTGAAGCATACTCCATACATGGACGGATAAGGCCCTTGTACAGAGTTAGCAGCTGGTGGGGTGAGAAAAACTGGCGGAGACGTCTCAGAACGCCTAACTTCATAGAAGCTGTTTCAGCTAGAGATGAGATATGAATTTTCCAGTTCAGATTAAAAGTAAAGGACAGACCGAGGATGTTCTGTGTAGAAGAGGGGGACAGTTGAGTGTCATTGAAGAAGAGAGGATAGTTGTCTGGAAGGTTGTGTCGAGTTGATAGATGGAGGAATTGAGTTTTTGAGGCATTGAACAATACCAAGTTTGCTTAGCCCCAGTCAGAAATTTTAGAAAGATTATAAGTCAAGCGTTCTGTGGCTTCCCTGCGTGATATGTTTACCTCCTGAAGGGTTGGACGTCTATGAAAAGACGTGAAAAAGTGCAGGGTGGTATCATCAGCGTAGGAGTGGATAGGACAAGAAGTTTGGTTTAGAAAATCATTAATGAATAATAAGAAGAGAGTGGGTGACAGGACAGAACCCTGAGGAACACCACTGTTAATAGGTTTAGGAGAACAGTGACCGTCATCAGAAAAAAGTTTCACCAAAATCTCTAAAAGAAGATGACCAAGACTCAGTAAGGAAAGCCAGAAGATCACCAGTAGAGCGGCCTTGACGGAACCCATACTGGCGATCAGATAGAAGGTTGTAAAGTGATAGATGTTTAAGAATCTTCCTGTTGAGGATAGATTCAAAAACTTTAGATAGGCAGAAAATTAAAGCAATAGGACGGTAGTTTGAGGGATTAGAACGGTTACCCTTTTTAGGAACATGTTGAATGTAGGCAAACTTCCAGCAAGAAGGAAAGGTACATGTTGACAGACAGAGCTGAAAGAGTTGAACTAGGCAAGGCGCAAGCATAGAGGCACAGTTTCGGAGAACATTAGGAGGGACCCCATCAGGTCCATAAGCCTTCCGAGGGTTTAGGCCAGCGAGGGCATGGAAAACATCATTGCGAAGAATTTTAATACGTGCATGAAGTAGTCAGAGAGTGGAGGAGAGGGAGGAACAAGCCCAGAATCGTCCAAGGTAGAGTTTTTAGCAAAGCTTTCAGCGAAGAGTTCAGCTTTAGAAATAGATATGATAGCAGTGGTGCCATCTAGTTGAAATAGAGGAGGGAAAGAAGAAGCAAAGTTATTGGAGATATTTTTGGCTAGATGCCAGAAATCACGAGGGGAGTTAGATCTTGAAAGGTTTTGACATTTTCTGTTAATGAAGGAGTTTTTGGCTAGTTGGAGAACAGACTTGGCATGGTTCCGGGAAGAAATATAAAGTGCATGAGATTCTGGTGATGGAAGGCTTAAGTACCTTTTGTGGGCCACCTCTCTATCATGTATAGCACGAGAACAAGCTGTGTTAAACCAAGGTTTAGAAGGTTTAGGACGAGAAAAAGAGTGAGGAATGTACGCTTCTATGCCAGACACTATCACCTCTGTTATGCGCTCAGCACACAAAGACGGGTCTCTGACACGGAAGCAGTAATCATTCCAAGGAAAATCAGCAAAATACCTCCTCAGGTTCCCTTAACTAGCAGAGGCAAAACGCCAGAGACACCTTTGCTTGGGGGGATCCTGAGGAGGGATTGTAACGATAGGACAAGATAAAGATATGAGATTGTGATCGGAGGAACCCAACGGAGAAGAAAGGGTGACAGCATAAGCAGAAGGATTAGAGGTCAGGAAAAGTCAAGAATTTTGGGCGTATCTCCAAGACGGTCAGGAATACGAGTAGGGGTCTGCACCCATTGCTCTAGGTCATGGAGGATAGCAAAGTTGTAGGCTAGTTCACCAGGATGGTCAGTGAAGGGAGAGGAAAGCCAAAGCTGGTGGTGAACATTGAAGTCTCTAAGAATGGATATCTCTGCAAAAGGGAAGACGGTCAGAATGTGCTCCACTTTGGAAGTTAAGTAGTCAAAGAATTTCTTATAGTCAGAGGAGTTAGGTGAGAGGTATACAGTACAGACAAATTTAGTATGGGAGTGACTTTGTAGTCGTAGCCAGATGATAAAAACCTGGAAATATTCAAGAGCGTGGGCACGAGAGGAGGTTGCGCACATAAACGCAGGATCCTGCTTTGGATCGAAAATGAGGATAGAGAAAGTAGGAGGGAACAGAAAAGGGGCTACTGTCAGTTGCCTCACACACCTAGGTTTCAGTGAGGAAAAGAAGATGAGGTTTAGAAGAGGAGAGGTGGTGTTCTACAGATTGAAAATTAGATCTTAGACCGCGAATGTTGCAGAAATTAATGAAGAAAAAGTTGAGGGGGGGTGTCAAGACACTTAGTGTCGTCGACAGAAAGGCAGTCCGACCTGGGGACATTTATGGTCCCTTCCCCAGATGGGGACTCCGAGGCTGGTGTAGGAGTCGCCATTATGATTTTTAAAATTTTTGAGTGAAGGGTGTGTTTGTTATTAGGTGCTTGTAGTTTTGTGTGGAGGAAGAGAGTTGTGTTTAGAGGGCAGGCTGTGACTGCCCCCTTGTGTTGTGATAAACAAAGGGAAACGTTCAGTGAGGTCACAGCTGGGTTTAATGATAAGTTTACAGCACCCTCACTGGGAGTAATTGTCGTTTCGGCAGGTGTTTACTGCCTCCTCATAGACGACCAACCTTCGGGAATTGAACATTTCACGCAGGGAAGGCACAGAACGCTAGACTTCTGATCTTTCTAAAATTTCTGATTGGGTCAGAATAAACTCGGTATTGTTCAGTTCTTCAAAAACTCAATTCCTCCATCTGTCAACTCGACACAACATTCTAGACAACTATCCCCTCTTCTTCAATGACACCCAACTCTCTTCCTCTTCTACACTGAACATCCTCAGTCTGTCCTTTACTTATAATCTGAACTAGAAACTTCACATATCATCTTTAGCTAAAAAAAACAACTTTTATAAAGTTAGGCGTTTTGAGACGTCTCCGCCAGTCCCCCCCCCCCCCCTTAGCTGCTAACTCTTTACAAGGGCCTTATCTGTCCACGTATAGAGTATGCTTCACATGTCTGTTAGGGGGTTCCGCTAATACCGCTCTTCTAGACAGGGTGGAATGAAAAGCTTTTCGTCTCATCAACTCCTTTCCTCTAACTGGCTGTCTTCAGCCTCTCTCTCATCCCCGTAATGTTGCATTTCTAGCTGTCTTCTACCGCTATTTTCATGCTAACTGCTCTACTGATTTTGTTATCTGCATGCCTCCCTTCCTCCCGTGGCCTCGCTGCACAAGATTTTCTTCTTTCTCTCACCCCTATTCTGTCCACCTCTCTAATGCAAGAGTTAACCAGTATTTTCAATCATTCATCCCTTTCTCTGGTAAACTCTGGAACTCCCTGCCTGCTTCTGTGTTTCCACCTTCCTCTGGCTTGAATTCCTTCAAGAGGGAGGTTCAATACACTTATTCTTCAATTTTCGACTGCCACTTTGAATCCTTTTATGAGTATGGCATCTTAGTGGCCTTTTTTTTTATTGGATTTTTGTTGCCCTTGGGCAGTGTCCCTCCTGCTTAAAAAAAAAAAAATTTATATATATATATATATATATATATATATATATATATATATATATATATATATATATATATATATATATATATATATATATATATATATATATATATATATATATATATATATATATATATATATATATATATATATAATAATGACAATAATAATAATAAAATCAATGGATTATTGGTTTGTGTTGTGATTTGCATGTAAATTTTAGAACTATATTAAAGAGTAATTAAGGTTAATATGGTACAAACTAAGTATTAGTTTCTACTGTGAATAAATTGGGAATTAGATGTGTGCGGATTCTTGGTAGCTTTTGTTTCTGACGTTGAGGGTCGGGAACCAAGCTCTCTGTTTGACCCCTGTCGTGAGTTGTAGTCGCCCAACAGTCGCCACCCAGACGCCACTATCATTACAAGTCCTGTTAAGACATATTCTTGCCACTCTACCATTATTACTTTGTTAAATTCGCAAAAGTTAAAAAGAATTTAGAAGCTCGGAAACATTGGATATTCTCAAGGAAGCTGCCTTAGCTGCGAAAAGACGACCTACCACTGGCCCGTTGATTGCGGTTCACCACCCAGCCGTCACCTACCTCTCAGTCACGTATACTACAGCTAAGTTATCAGTTATTTATGATTATATTTAGCGATGGTTTGTGATTGTGTGTTAGCTAGGATACCATAGGATGACTGATAAGTCTAAAAAAGTTCCCACAAAGTATGAGTTCATTTATTTTTTAAATATTTTGATAAACTGTCTTCTTCAGTGAAAATTTATTACTTGTGAGGGCAGTTTGTTGAAACATCTGGGGGATAAAAGATCTCTATCTTCTTACTGCTTTTCTCACTACCACAATCTCTGTGCAATGTAGCTTTTGACAGACAAAAAAAAAATAAACATGCTATTCAGACACAAAATGCTGAGGCAGCAATAACAATTTTAGAGTATTATTGTACACTGCTCAAAATACGTCTCAGAAAAATCTCTTGTAGTTGAGGGTACTCTTAGTTCATTGAGAGCATTAGCAGAGCCAAAGGGGTGATTGTGGTTCCCTCTGGATCTCCACACAGCAAGGAAATTCATTCATCAGCTTGTCATTAGGTCTGTTATCGACAATGCTTATGGTCACGTCAATGAACACCCTGCACAGCAACTGTTACATGAACATTAATAATACTTTGTGTTAGTGTAGCCAATATAAAATACACACCAATCTTACCAGCTGCCTAGTTTAAGTAGCATCTAGCTAGCGTAGGCAGTGCTGCAGTCTGATGGTAGACTGATAAGTATGCTTGAAAGCACTAATAAATGTAACAAAATAAAAATTTTGTAATTATACAGAGAACATCAGGTCCTACTTGAAAGCAGGCACTTATTAAAAAATAAAAAAATGTAAACAGGTGAAAAATACAATTCACAAGGAAACCAGCAACGAAAAAGTATGCAACTTACATCTTCCAATATTTAAAAAAATGAACATGATTTTATTATTCACATTATCAGTTGATTAGTTTTGCTCCTGATGACAAATCTTTAACCATATATTGATTGATGGAAGTCTGGGGTTTTTGAGGGATGAACAAATGTTCACCAAGCCAAGCTCTGCTAACAACCCCAATAGGTTTTATGAAGGGTTTTAGCCAAGTCTTTTTTTTTTTCTAACCTTAATTACCTAACCTATGAATTCATAACATAACGTTATTAAATCATACTGAAGGCGGGTAAATTTTTACAAAAGGACCAAACTGCATTTACTATGCATTTACATAAACTATGACATTCGTTATCGTTTTTAATGTTATAGATGATTTTGAGCATAAAACATGTCGAAAATACACCATTTTGCCTCTTGTCTCTCATCCCTCTATGATCTTGGGAACTTGTCAGGAAGTAGGCTTTATGGGTATGGAACATGAAAATGGCCATTTTAGGGTACTTGAATGGAAATAATAGCTTAAAAAAACGGCAATCCTAACTAACCTAACCTGACCTAACGTAACATAAACTGATCTAATCTAACCAAACCTGACCTAACCTAACCTGACCTGACCCTGACCTAATCTAACCTACGTGCATCACCTAACAAAAGTTCTCTATCATGGAAACTATTAATTTGCGACGAAAGCTTCAATGAAGTAAGTTTCTCAGTATCCATGAAAGTAATCAAAACCTATACTCCTAAATGTGTTTAGCGTTATGGTCCTCTCGTAAAATAATATTCTAAGGAGCAATTTTATAATAAAAAAAAAGTCCATAGGGGAAATATATATATATATATATATATATATATATATATATATATATATATATATATATATATATATATATATATATATATATATATATATATATATATATATATGAAAAAAAAAGTTCTCACTCAAGTAGTGCAGTACTTTCTTTTATGCTTGTTAGTGTGTAATTCTCCAAGAGCACATGAATTATGTTACAAACCGTATGAGCTACAATAGATGGCATGATGCCTGATAAAACTTCACTTGAGTATACTTATTCAGCGAGTTTATTGGTTGAATTCTTCAGTAATCAAAGTAGAGTGTACTTACCCGGTAGAGGGTTTCTTCACTCCTTTGTGCTTAACTTCGTGGTGACATTTAAGTTTCTGGTGAAATAACTTCCTGACGCCCACATGATACAGTTTGTAAGAGTTAAATCATGTCTTGGTTCTTATGGAAAACACTTTTCTCCATTTTTGGAACTTTTCTCGAGTTTTGACATTAGTTCCAAGTTTGACGAGGTTATCCTCTAATTGAACTTCGACATTACAAAATCCATTCATCAAAACGAAGTGTATCACGTTAAAACTTAAAGATCCCTCGCTGCTGGTGGTGATGTATCGGTAGCTACCTTTCGGCTCAGTGACTTCTTTCACAACGAGTATGACAGAAAGGCAGCGACTGCTCGTTAAATTTACGCTCATATATGATGTCTGTATACCATGTAAGATAATATTTATGATACTGAGAGCTTATAGAGCTTAACAGGTAACTTATCCGAATAAATCAAGCAGCAGAAATGCCATGCCTGTGTGTGAGTTACTAGATACATTAAGGCATCACACCTTACAAAGTATAGCTAAACATTGCATTGTACTGCATCAGTTATCATTTAAGTTCTTTAGTGACTGCTAAAACATTATAATATTAACCTTTAAAGTAAGTATTTCATCCATGCATAGGAGAGGTATGGTGTGTAATGACACTTAGCCTGGCTCAACTCGCTCGCTGATTGGTTCTAATTTCTCCCAATGTATATACTCTTCCAGGATAGGGAAAAAATGCCTCCTGGTCTTCCCGATCCACTCTGCGCCGCTTGCTCAACCAACGCACTGTTGCTCCCAACACACACACACACACACACACACACACACACACACACACACACACACACACACACACACACACACATGCATACACACTCATACACAGAGGCCATAACAATATATACATGAGCATCAACGCATCGCCACAGCCACCAGTGAACACTTCTGTCATCATCGAGGGAAACTTTCTGAAAACTGTGGCACTATTATATTATTACATCATATTATATTTTATAACTTTCGCTGCTGT
The DNA here is from genome assembly GCF_035594125.1 of Scylla paramamosain. Lineage (NCBI taxonomy): Eukaryota > Metazoa > Arthropoda > Malacostraca > Decapoda > Portunidae > Scylla > Scylla paramamosain. The sequence goes on from NC_087186.1 coordinate 1,169,915, forward strand.
ACCATCAGCATCATGGCTTCCCTTCTCTCTCCGGCAGACCGGCGCGCCCCCCGAGCACATGTATGAGGAACTGCTCTCAACAGTCAGTCGCGGGGACGACGTGCAGGCGGTGTCCAACCTCCTGTGTAAGGGCGCCTCCATAGAACCCCTGGGCGGCCGCTCCGTCCTCAGACTGGCTGTCACCACCGACCGTGCACTCACCGTCAGCCTGCTGTTGGCTAGCGGGGCTTCGCTGCCCGCCAGCTTGCTGCAGGAGGCTTGGCAGAGCCCTGATGTGACCCACAACGTGCTGGCCTGCCTCACCACCGTGAGTAGCCTCCCTTACCTGTCTCACAGTACTGCCACACTGTAAAGGTGAGAATGAGCACCAACACTGGATCCGAATCTCAACGGTGGCTCCTTTGCAGCGTGGAAAGTATTTGAGTCTTTTAGTCTAAGGGATGAACCTTTGTGTTCCAGCATCATCAGTTTCAGGTTTTATTGCTACACGTGACAGACCTGCAGCACACCAAAGTTGTTCAACATTAGAAAAAATGCAACAGAATCTTGTCGTTTGATAAAAAGACACTTTATCTTAATGTTTAGAACAAACAATGAAGTAAAGTGTCTTTTTATCAAACGACAAGACCTAACATTTTAGAAAATTGTGAAATTTTTTTTTGTATCTTTCTTTTTTTTCCGGACAAGGTAAGGTTCTATTTGTACGTGCATTTTTGGATTTATGACTGACACCGCGTAGCTGTCCCGCCGTTCTCTCTCTCTCTCTCTCTCTCTCTCTCTCTCTCTCTCTCTCTCTCTCTCTCTCTCTCTCTCTGTGTGTGTGTGTGTGTGCAAGGTGCGTACCTGCTATTGCGATTCTTCCTCCCTCACAGGCCTATTGCTGCCGGCTGCGTGTAGAGCAGCGTCGCCTGGAAAAGGTCAGCGGCGCCCTTGTCAAGGGCATCAACAATTTGATGAAAACGATTGAGGGCAATACCCCATGGCAGGCTGCTTGGCGATGGGAAAAGGACACTGACCGGCCAGCACTGAGCGACCTTTTGGCAAAGGTCAGAATTCCTAGTGAAAGGATGTGTGTGTGGTTAGTAAGCATTGACCTGACGCTATAGCTAGTTAGTATAGACATGGCGATTTTTGCTACTGAGTCGTCTGTTTGTGTTAGTTTTCCTGTTCTTGAGGCCTTTGTTGCGAAGGTCTCAGAGGTGGAGGCTGCAATCCATCGAAGGAACTCGGAGGTGCAGACAGTTTGTGAGAGGATGTCAGACCTGCAGGCTGAGTTTTGTGAGAGGATCTCAGCACCTGAAGGAGGGTCGTACTCTGCCGTCACCTTGCATAGTAAGGCGACGGTGCAGCAGTAGTCGGTTGTGTGCAGGGACTGCAAGAGATTGAAGGTCCTCAAGGTGCCTCCCCCCAAGGGGCGCCATCTGGAGACAAGGAATCCCTTCAGTGTGCTGGAAGGAGTGACAGAGGAAGCGGTAGACGTGGCTGGAGGAGACAAAGAGGAAGGGCAAACACAATGACCCTACCCACAAGGTAGAGTGTTTGTTTGGTGGTAGTCAGGTTAGGCACTCAGATAGTGCGTTTTGTGCCGGAAATAGGGAGCGTAGGTCGAGGGTGTGTTTGGCAGGGGCGGGGACAGGGTAGGTAGCAGATAGGCTAGACACCTGTTTGGAAAATGATGGGACGAAGCCCATTGTTTTTCTCAGCGCGGGAGGGAATGACCTTGGTAAGGTCAGGAGTGAGGAGCTGTTCAGGAAGTTTAGACAGGCATTTGGATAACATTAGGAACAAGAAGGGGATCCTTGTGGTGTGTGGTGTCTTGCCGAACGGGGGAGTTGGTACTGATTGGTTGCCCAGGGCTGTTACAGTGAATCGCAGGCTAGTGAATCATTGTAAAAGTAATGGATGGACATTCGTTGACAACTGGGACTACTTCTATGGTAAGGACACCTTGTATGCAAGGGATGGAGTGTATTTATCACGTCAGTGTGTTCAGGTTTTAGCCGGAACATTCGAGCGGGAGGTAACTCCAATCCAGCAATTTTTTTCTTTAGTTAAGAGGGATGAAGGGCTTGTGAGGGTAAAATGAAAAGCGAAGGCTGGGAATAGCTCAGGTGTTTATTATGCGAACTGTAGAAATATTCTGAATAAAATATACCTTTCTTAGAGAAATGGCGCGAGTAGGGAACTTTGATAACAGAAACTTGGTTATATATGTTAAGAAAAGTATTTACTCCAGAGGTTAAAAACATAGAAAACATGAGAAAAGGATGCGTCGCACTGTACTTTAGGAACACATTACAATGTTGTATTAACAGCAAGATTATAACAGATAGCAAAACAGAGTCGATATGAGTTGATATTAAGGAATGATCACGATCAGTAGTAATGGGATTAGTGTACACGCCCCCGAATACTACAAAGAAAATCAACGCCTCACTAAGGCAAGAAATAAATAGAGCAAACAGTTACAGTCAGGAGTCAGGTATGTGTGGTAGAAGATTTTAATTGTAGGAATATGAACTGGAGCCTGATGGTGGCTAACAGTGAAGCATTTTTTTTTTTCTGATAATTCAAGATATTTTTTTCTTAAACACGCAATCTTAGAATTCACAAGGGGAATAATATTCTAGATTTAATTCTGACTAACAGGAAGGAAGCAGTCACACAGGTAGAGGTTGGAGGACAGCTAGGTAACAGTGACCATTGTGAAATTAGAAACAAATTAAAACGGGAGGAAGCTTTAGAAACCAAAAAACACTGGTAAAATATCTGACTCTAGGAGAACCGATTTTGAGGGATTAAAAAGGTGCTTACAAAGAGCTGATTGGCAGTGGATGGAAGGGAAAAAGCAGGATAGGTCCAGGACAGGGGTCAGAGAGGTGAGGGAGGTGAGGTGAAGTGAGGTGAGGTGTGAAGGTGAAGGGCAGGAGAGGAGAAATGGCCGGACGGGTAGGAAAGATGAGAGAAGGGGAGATATGTTGATGTCACGGGGGGATGGGGGGAGGATTTTTTACTTTTTTTTAATTAAAAGTTTCAATTTAAATTGGGTATTGGTTTAAAATTGGTATTGAAGTTCTTTTGATTTGATTAAATTTAAGGTTTGATTTATTATTATTATTATTATTATTATTATTATTATTATTATTATTATTATTATTATTATTATTATTATTACCATTATTATTATTATTATTATTATTATTATTACTATTAATATTATTATTATTATTTTATACTTTATTGTTAGAAGCTAAGATTAAAAGGAATTGATATAGTAGGTGCCACCAGCCATGTTTTTTTTTTTTTTTCACCTTGTTTTGTATGGTAGCATTTTAGCCGGAGGTCTATAAAGCACTAGTAAATTCCATGACAATCAGATTAAGTTTTATTGATATTAGTTTCTAAACAACAGTAAAGATTTCATATAACTTTTCTCTCTGAATATACACTGATATATCTAATAATAAATGTCTCTTACTTTGGAGTTATGGGACCCTTCTACTTGAAACAATGTTACCTAATCACTTCATGATAAATACTTTGAATGAATATTTTCCACCATTAGTTTGAATGTGCCCAGAGTTCCTTAATTTCCTAAAACAACATGCCAAAAACAGCATAGATTTTACATTAAAACAAAATGTTTATGTATCACTGGTGTATTACTATGGAATGACAAAAAAAAAAAAAAAAAAAAAAAAAAAAAAAAAACAGAAGTTCGCATCCATTTTTTTTAGGTTCTTTCTCCGTTAAAGACCTCAGTAAAATAATGTCAGAGTGTATTTACATTTCTCTAGTACACATAAAAAAATAAAAATAAATAAATAAATAAATAAAAATAAATAGATAAATCACCCTAAATATTACATTGTTTAAGCTTCGGTCCCCTTTCTTCTAAAACTATGAAAGCTAAGCTAATTTGACAGGGGAATTTATTTATTTTTCTCTTGTACCTTTGGGCAGCGATATCAATCAGTCTCTTTAACGCCGAAATCCCTCACCAAGACTTATTAGAAACGGTAACCTTTCGCATACCTTGAAGCCATTATTTTGCATTATCAGTAAGAGTTTATCACCTTTCAACATTTACAAATTATTCTTAAACTTTTTTGCTAATGGTTCCACGCACTCCCGGGTTCTAATACTGTTTATTAATAATTTATAGATCTAAATATTAAGAAAGTTCCTTTCAAAATATTTAATATTATCAGTTCTGACATATTTCCTCAATTTATAATGTCTTGTGATTGTGATTTTTCATGTGACTGGCCAAGCAGAAATCGGGATTTAATTTTTTTTTATTAATTATATATATATATATATATATATATATATATATATATATATATATATATATATATATATATATATATATATATATATATATATATATATATATATATATATATATATATATATATATATATATATATATATATATATATATATATATAGTTGCCTTGTAAATCGAGACATTACTCTGCGCGCCTTTCTTATCTCCATTTATGAACATAAAATTTAATAACTTGTAGCTTACAATTTCATTTATTTGTTTTTTTTTTATTGTTCTAAAATTTTACTGGGTGCATAAGTATATACAAAATTTAATTTACATAACCCCCCCAAAAAGTACATTTTTATACTGACCATTCCTTTAGGCTGCATTTTTTTTTCCACGGGATTATTATTATTCGGATGTCTCCTTCCCTTTTTTTTTTTTTTTTCAATTTTTTCCTTTCTAATTACTATTTTATCTTATGACACTGAGGTGCGAGTATATCGGATGTTCAGGTCATACTGAGATGGGCGAGATGAGGTCAAGGCAGGTATAAAATGGAGCGGAGAGGATGGAGGGAGCCGAGATGGGGAGATTAGGGGAAGTAAATATTGATGAGTTGTATAAATATTTCGTTGATATATTGCATACAGGTAAGTTTGCAAACATCCTTTATAGAACAATAAGATCACAGATGAATGACACTAAGTTGATAAGTGGTAGGCTAAAACACTACTTATGACTGAAGAGAAATATATGTAAGAAATTAATGGCAGGGGAAGAGGTTTCCAAGCAACAATATAATTAATTAGAACAGTGAGGAAAGCTGAAAACAATTATGAAATAAAGGTAGCCAGCCAGGCGAAGACTGACCCCAAAGGATTTTATCACCTATATAGGACAAAGAATAGAGAAATAATAGGTCCATTAAAGTCAATTGATATTCTGAAAGAATATCTTCGCCCAGGAAAACATGTAGGAAATGCTGGATAGTGAGGAGATTTTTAGAGCAGAAAAGAATGAAAAACTGATAGATATTTTCATAACTAAGGAGAGTGGAATGGAACAGGAGATAAGTTTAAAAAATTTAAGTCACCAAGACCAGACAAAATATATTTCAGATAACTTAAGGAATGCGAAAAGGTTATTAGTGAACCTTTAGTTTCTATCTTTGATAAATCGCTAGACTCAGGAGAGGTACCGGTAATGTGGAGATAAGCGAGTGCAGTACTCATCTTCAAGAAAGGAGACAAAACTTTAACGTCTAATTATAGACCTGCCAGTTTAACTTAGTTGTAGGTAAAATAATGAAGTCAGTAATAGCAAGGAATATTAGGGATCATTTAAACAAAGATAACTTGATAAATCAGTCACAGCATGGCTTCACGATCTTAGTTACAGTAAAATTTACGAGACAGCAGATAATGGAGATAGTTATGACATCCTATACAAGTACCTTAGTAGAGCGTTTGACAAGGTAACCCATCAGAGGCTCCTGAGAAAAATCAGCGCGCACGGGATAGATGGAAAGTTGTTAGGCTGGATAAGGTAGTGGCTAGGTGACAGGCAACAGAGTTGTAATAAACGGCTCTATATCCGAGTGGGATCATGTGGTGGGATGCCACAGGGATCAGTTTAACACCCATTTTTGTATTTGATTTATATTAATGACTTGGATAATGAAATTAATAGTGATGTTAGTAAATTTGCGGATGCCACGAAGATAGGTAGAATAATTAGATCAGAATCGGATGCCATCGCCTTGCAAGCAGATTTTAATAGGATGAACGAATGGACAGACAGACGGCAAATGCAGTTTCACATTAGTAAATGTAACGCACTTAGAGTAGAGGAAACGTACACAGTAGGTCCACAATAAACAACGAAGCTCTGATAGGTTCGGGATATGAAAAAAAGATTTATGAATTAAAGTTAGCTCTGGTCTCCGTCTAAGAAAGCAATGTACAGATGCCAGAAATAACGCAAAGAGGGTATTAGGATTTTTTTAGGAGTGTTGATAGTGGAAGTCTTGAGGTAATATTAAAATTATATTTGCCGCTGGTCAGACCTCATCTAGATTACGTTGTGCGGTTTTGGTCCCCATATTACAGAAAGAATATAGGTCTAATATAATCAGTACAAAGGAGAATGACTAAAAAGATTCGGGGTATGACGGGTATTCCTTATGAAACGAGATTGAAGCTGTTAAATTTACATTCCTTAGAGAGACTTAGGTTAAGAGGGGACTTGATTGAAGTCTTTAAGGGGCATAGGGGGTTATAACAAGAGGGAAGTAAGCAAAACTCTTAAGATCAGTAACCAAGATAGAATGAGAAATAACGGGTTCAAGCTTGAAAAAAATAAATAAATAAAATAAATAAATAAATAAGAAAGAGATAGGAAAGAACTGGTTTTCAAAAAGAGTAGTACATGAATAGAACAGTCTTTAGTGCTGAGTCATTAGAGAGCTTTAAGAGAAGATTAGCCATATATATTTAAGGGGAAGATAGGTGGAAATAGGTATTTCATATAGGGAATATATTTCATATAGGGAATGCCGCGTGTAGGCCTGATGGTTTCTTGGAGCTTTCTTTATTTTCTTAATTTTCTTATGTTCTTATGTTAAAGGCCGCGGCTGCCAACTGCCCCGTGACTGCTGCCTTCCTGCATAGGGCAGGAGCGTGGACTTTCTTTACAAGAACTTCAGGTGGCAGTGCTCTTCACGCCGCTGTGGAGGCCGGCCACCAGGGTATGGCCGAGATGCTGATCAGGGACCTCGGGGGATGCCTGTACATGCCGGACGCAGACGGTCGCCTTCCAGTACACATGATGACCTACGAGGAGCGACAGAGGCTAGAGCAGGTGCGGTTGTCTGGCTGTGTACTATCTACAGTATCTCTCTCTCTCTCTCTCTCTCTCTCTCTCTCTCTCTCTCTCTCTCTCTCTCTCTCTCTCTCTCTCTCTCTCTCTCTCTCTCTCTCTCTCTCTCTCTTTTTCATTTATACAAATCTGCATGATATGTGCTTACAGAGTTGCTGTACATATACTTTACATATTTCATACAACAATTTAGGCTAAAGAAGTCACTGTTAATGCCTTCTATCTGAAAGCCTCTCTCTGTTTGTCTGTTGCAACCACACATTCACTGCAGTCTTGAACTGTAGTGAATGTGTGGTTGCAACAGACAAACAGAGAGAGGCTTTCAGATAGAAGGCATTAACAGTGACTTCTTCTCTCTCTCTCTCTCTCTCTCTCTCTCTCTCTCTCTCTCTCTCTCTCTCTCTCTCTCTCTCTCTCTCTCTCTCTCTCTCTCTCTCTCTCTCTCTCTCTCTCTCTCTCTCTCTCTCTCTCTCTCTCTCTCTCTCTCTCTCTCTCTCTCTCTCTCTCTCTCTCTCTCTCTCTCTCTCTCTCTCTCTTTTTTTTTTCATTTATACAAATCTGCATGATATGTGCTTACAGAGTTGCTGTACATATACTTTACAATTTAGGCTAAAAAAGTCACTGTTAATGGCTTCTATCTGAAAGCCTCTCTCTGTTTGTCTGTTGCAACCACACATTCACTGCATTCTTGAACTGTAGTGAATGTGTGGTTGCAACAGACAAACAGAGAGAGGCTTTCAGATAGAAGGCATTAACAGTGACTTCTTCTCTCTCTCTCTCTCTCTCTCTCTCTCTCTCTCTCTCTCTCTCTCTCTCTCTCTCTCTCTCTCTCTCTCTCTCTCTCTCTCTCTCTCTCTCTCTCTCTCTCTCTACTGCTACTACTACATCTACTGCTACTATTACTACTATTACTGTCACTGCTACTACTACATACATCTATCTATATGAAAATCTATCGATTCAAAACAATGTCCAGTTTATCATTTTCCTGTAGGTATTTACAGACAAGTGTCGTTCTTCTACGTTTCACTATCTTTTTGCGTTTCTGATTTTCTAAGAGGGATTCATCTCCTTTTTTTATAAACCTTACTTAATTAGTAATATTTACATACAAATTCAAGACAAGGTGAACAGCAATTTGGAAGTGTGATTGGGAGGGTGTACAGAAAGGGAGAGTGAGTGAGGGAGTAGCTCCACTGCCAAGTCAGGGAATGCAGCAGAGTGTGACAGAGTGGAAGTGTCGTCGAGGCTGATGTGGGTGCAGCTGAAATTATGAGAATAGATTTGGTGTAATGTGAATACCTTCAGGCAAGGTAGTGAGAGGTATCAGACGGAAAGGGAAAATTTTGTCACTTATTTGGATGATTGTTTGTGAGGCATATGATCCGGTGTCAACATACTGGTCATCGGCGATTTAAATGCTCATGTTGGTAGAAAGGTAGCTGATGGTGAGGCATGTAGGTACGGAAAAAGGAATGGAGATGGAGAATGTTTGATAGAACTCTGTATGGAGCGAGAGCTATCAATTCCAAACACAAGGTTCAATGAAAAAGCGACTCATAAGTTTTAGTAGCAGACACAAAATAATGGAAGGGTGGTAGATAAGGCACTGATGGACTATGTGGTAATCTCGAGGAGGAACACTGGCCGGTTGTTGAGTGCGAGAGTGCTGAGAGGGGAAGAGAGAGGTATGTCAGCCCACTTCCTGGGTGAGGGTAAGCTGAGTGTGTGTGTGTGTGTGTGTGTGTGTGTGTGTGTGTGTGTGTGTGTGTGTGTGTGTGTGTGTGTGTGTGTGTGTGAGGTAGGGTATAGCGAGATACAGAGGACAGGAATGTTCCCAAAGTGAGGGAGCTGGATAAAAAAGAAAGAACAATAAATTTTCCACGAGGTGTTAGGTTAAGAATTGACTGAAATAAGACAGCAGGAGGTAGGTGATGTTTAAGGTAGAGTGTAATAATTTTAAGAGAGTTGTAATAGAAAGCGTAGAGGAGTTTGTGATATGGAACGAATGGGAGGTGGAGTGAGAAAAGGGAGTGTGTGGTGGTGTTAAGAGATTAAGATGGTTGTACAGGAGAAGGAAAGGCGTTTGAGGCATGGGATCGTACGCTTTTAAATGCCATTTCGTTCTTGTAGCCTTTAGTGTGATTTTGTTTTCATCGCATTCTTCATGATTTTTTATTTTATTTTTTTTATTTTTTTTTACATATTCTGACCAGGTTTGTTTATGATGCCTCCAGAAATAGCATTTTTATGATTTTTACTTATTTATTTATTTATATTTAAGTTTTCAGACCAAAGATAATATTAAATACAAAAACGATCGTACTTTTTTTTTTTTTATGGACGAGGATACTGGCTAAGGACAAAAAAAAAAAAAAAAAGAAAAAAAAAACCTGAGATGCCAGTCCCAGAAAAGGCTCCAGAGTGATATTCAAAATCTGAAGGATAAGTGTCTTGAAACCTTCTTGAAGGAATTCAACTCATAGGAAGGTGGAAATACAGAAGTAGGCAGGGAGTTCCAGAGTATACCAGAGAAAGGGATGAATGATTGAGAATATTGGTTAACTCTTGCATTAAAAGTACAAGACTGAGATTAGAGACTGATAAAAGGATTATATTTTTCCCTTCTTGGGTAATGGTATAACGAAACGTGTGAGGTAAATATCCTCAGGAGCTGAAAAAAGTGAGAAAGCTAAGCCTGAAAACCAAGTCTTTTTTTTTTTTTTTTAAGGTAGAAGAAAAATAATTACAATAAAAAATAAAGTATTCCAATTCCGGAAAAAGTTTCTCAAATTTCCCTGTTTATCTATTTATTTTTCTTTTTGTTTGAATATCGCGTTTGCAAAGCAGGAAAGCGATTGTTCAGAAACTGTATTAGTTATTTACCCTAGATGTTGAAAAACCCATTTTTGGGGGAAAATCGAAGATTTACTCGTATGTTTGAAATCATGCTGGGTCAAAATGAGGTATGAGTTGACCTCTCCTTTCACATTCTCTTCTCTAATGTGTCAAGGTAACAGAAAACATCCTGTTGTGGAGTTACTGTATGAGTATTATGTTTATTTATATTTTTTCCTCGCTACTAGAACCCCCCTGTAATTGATCATTTATGTTGCTTACATATGTTAAATTTGTATAATGAGTAATATGAACAGCTTATTCAATTTATGTTTATGCATAAATACCTTATGTAACTGCGTTGTAAGGGAGCAAATAATGACTTTTTTTTTTCATTTACTATATTATTTTTTTTATGTATTCTATTTACTTATTTAATCTATTTATGGCTTTTACCGACAAGTTTCACTCGTCTCACTGATGAGGGCTCTTGAAGGTAACCGATTCAGTGCCGAGAGATCTTGCTTTATCAGGGTTGGGCCTCTTTCCTTGCCTCTTCAGATTACCTCCACTCATCTCCAGTGCTTAGGAGCCTCCTTCATGTTACTCCTTCCTTTGCCCTTACTTTTCCTTCTATGGTAGCAACTAAGTTTTTGTTTAATTTTTAGTTTTCAGTAACTTTTATTTAAATTTTTTTCTTTACTTTTTAACTCTTTACTCAGTAAATACATAACTGGTTCCATAATGAAACCTTAACTTTTTTCCTTTACCATTTATTACTTGGTAGCATGTCCGAGCATTAAAAATAATTATTTGGTAACGTTATCTTTATTTTGTTTACAGACACTGATGTCTCTTCAGAGTAATGAATTTATAGGCGTAGTTCGTTCTTTAAGAAAAGTGGTGGGTGCAACTGGGAGGAAGAATGATAGCTCACCTCAAAAAACAAAATAAAATAAATAATAAATTAATTAATTAATAAAAATAAAATAAAAATAAACTACTACTACTACTACTACTACTAGTAATAATAATAATAATAACAATAATAACAACTATTTCATCATAATTAATTCACAATTTAATTCACATGAACCTTAGGGAACAAGAACAGAATTTAACACCTAAAGTTCACCATACACTTCCATCTAATTGATAGTCATTTACTGTCGCCTAAAAACCCAGTTTAGAATAATCATCCCAGACTGAAAGTTTAAGTGAGGGAGTCACAAGACTGACTGTCACTTCCTAAGGACAGTTATACCACGACCGCTATAACATAACTATGAGGCAAGGAACAGGTACATGATACGTGCTACTATATCATACTCCATCACCGAGGTATACTATACTAGCCTTACTCTCTTTGACTGTGGATATTCAAAATAACCTAAAGATTGCACTCAACTTATCTATTACATCCTGTGAGACGGGGTAGGTCAGTGGGTCGTGACGTCACGAGGCACAGTAGGGCTCTGTCTACACCCCAGCATGCACATATTATTTCACTTATATTTAACTTCAATTCACTTCTTTTCACTCTCAAGTTATTGCCACTGTCTTCCCTAACACACACACACACACACACACACACACGCACTCATATATCTATATATATATATATATATATATATATATATATATATATATATATATATATATATATATATATATATATATATATATATATATATATATGTTGCGAAGGTGAGGTGCTACTTGGCCGCCCGGAAGTTGCTCAAGCGAGAAGTGTAGGCTCCCAACTATGACTCTTGGTCATAGCAGTGTTTAGTGTTTGAAGGGTAACAATTTCCAGTGTCATAGCAGTGTAGCTCTGGCAAAGGAAACTTAGCCTGGGTATTCTCTGTTTATTCAGCAAAAACATATATATAACAATATATATAACAATTACTAAACATAACAAACGACACATACAAAATTATAGAAAAAGAAAGTGTATGTGTGTGTGTATGTCTGTGTGAAGAAAGGAGTAGTAAGATGTATTGAGAAGATGTGTAACACATGTGTCAAAGAGCGTGCACAGAATGTGAGAAGTAAGAGAAATGTATAAAGTGATGAAAAAGATATGAAAGACAAAAGCCTGTGCAGTAGAGAGAGTGAAAACGGAAGGGTGAAAATATAACAGAAAACGGAGTGCTAGAAACGGTGACTTGTGTCCCGCTACAGTATTCGCCCCCTAGTGACGAGGGAGGAGGAACGTAACCGTCTTCTGGTGCCGAGTGGTGTTGGTGGCGACGTTCTGGCCGATGGTGTTGATGACGGCCGGGTCACTGTGAAGGAGGTAGGCAGGCTTGACTCGGTCGATGGAGATGGTGTCAGCCTTACCATCCTTGTCCACAGTGACCGTCTTTCTCCTCCTGCTCAGGACTTTGAAGGGGCCTTGGTAGGGCTGCTGCAGGGGCTTCTTCACAGCGTCAACCCTGACGAACACTTGCGTGCAAGTGTCCAGATCCTGGCTGACAAAAGTCTTGGAGGGAGACGTGCGAGGCTGGACAGGCTGCAGACGCTGCATGAAGTCAGAGAGGTTGGCAGCAAAGTCCTGAACGCTGCAAGGAGTAGAGCGAGGTGCAGGAGTTAGGAGTTCGCCAGGTAACCTGAGCTTGGTACCATAAACGAGATCGGCGGAGGAGTGGTGTAGGTCTTCCTTTAGTGATGTCCGTATGCCAAGGAGGACGAGAGGAAGTGCCTGGGACCAGTCTGCACGTGTGGCAGAGGCAGCTAAGGAAGACTTCAGCTGACGGTGGAATCTCTCAACGGTGCCGTTTGCCTGCGGGTGGTAACTGGCTGTCCTGAAGAGTTGGATGCCTAGTAGTGACATCACCTTGTTCCACATACTGGACACGAACTGGCTGCCACGGTCAGAAGTGAGGCTGCGAGGAACACCGAACCTGGAGATCCAAGTAGTGATGAAGGCACGTGCGACGGAGTCCGTTGTGATGTCAGCCAAAGGTGCAGCTTCCGGCCAGAGTGTGAAGCGGTCGACGCAGGTGAGAAGGTACCGGTAACCGTCAGAGTAGGGTAGTGGTCCAACGAGGTCAACATGCACGTGGTCGAACCGTGAAGAGACTGGAGTAAAGGCGGCCGCAGGAGAGCGTGTGTGTCGCCACACCTTGGAGGCTTGGCACTTGACACATGTGCGGGTCCACAGCCTGACGTCTTTGTTGATGCCAGACCAGATGAAGCGTGAGGTCATCATCTGCTGAGATGCTCGGATGCCAGGGTGGGAGAGGTCGTGCAGCTGACGAAAAACACGATACCGGTGGGTCTTCGGCAGGTAGGGCCGACAGGAATCGGTGGAAGTGTCAGCGTAAACGTGCACTGTGGTTCCTGGGAGTTGTATCTTCTCCATCTGTTGTGCGGGGTTGTCTTGGAGTTGCCGCAGCTCTTCATCATTGGCCTGGTCAGCAGCGATGGCAGTGTAGTCGATGGGAGAAGATGACACAGCAGAGATGTTGCGCGAGAGAGCATCAGCTGGGGCGTTGTGTTCACCTTTGACGTAGCGCAAATCCGTGGTGAACTGCGAGATGAAGTCGATGTGACGCAGTTGTCGCGGTGAACAGAAGGTCTTGATGTGCAGGGACTTCGAAGTGAGTGGCTTGTGGTCGGTGTATACATGGAAGTTGCGACCTTCCACGAAGTACCGGAAACGCTTGATGGTCTTGTAGACGGCGAGAAGTTCCCTGTCGTAAGTACTGTACTTGGATTCCGCCTTGTTAAATTTCTTTGAGAAGAAAGAGAGCGGTTTCCAACCTCCGTCGACATACTGCTGTAGAACTGCTCCGATGCCGATGTCAGAAGCGTCTGTGGCGATAGAGATGATGCCATCTGGGGCAAGGAAGCTGAGAGGTGAGAAGGAGCTGAGAGCTTGTTTTGCTGCTGTGAAAGCTTCCTCAGTGGCTGGAGTCCAGACTAAGGAGATGGACTGTCCTCTCTTGCAAGGCTTGATCATCGCGTAGAGGGGCTGAAGAAGTAGTGAGCAGCTGGGGATGAAGCGGTTGTAGTAGTTCAGCATCCCCAGGAATTGCTTGAGTTGGCGCTGTGTTGTAGGCTTGGGGAAGTTCTGGATGGACTCGCACTTTTCTTGCAGTGGAGTGATGCCTTCCAAGGAGACAGTGTGGCCAAGGAAGGTGATGGAGGGGACCCCAAACACAGACTTGTCGACGTTGACTTGCACCCCGTAGTCTTGCAAACGGGTGAGTACTTGCTGGAGGTGCTGTTGGTGCATCTCTGCGTCAGGACTGGCGATGAGGAGGTCGTCGATGTACGCGAAGCAGAAGGGGAGACCTCGAAGGACTTCGTCAATGAAGCGTTGGAAGGTTTGAGCGGCATTCCTCAAACCAAAGGGCATCTTGACGTACTCGAACAATCCGAAGGGTGTGATGAGAGCAGTCTTCGGAATGTCCGCTGGATGGACGGGGATGTGGTGAAAAGCTTTCACAAGGTCGATCCTCGAGAAGTAGGTGCATCCGGAGAGCTGAGAAGAGAACTCCTGGATGTTAGGCACTGGGTACCTGTTCTCGACGGTGCGCGAGTTGAGAGAGCGGTAGTCTCCACATAGTGGTAGTTCGCCATTTTTCTTAGGCACGATGTGGAGAGCGGAAGACCAGTTGCTGGAGCTGGGCCGTATGATGCCTTGCTGAATGAGGGACTCGAACTCTGCCTTGGCTTGTCTGGCGCGCTCTGGAGCTAGGCGGCGGGCCTTGGCGTGGGTAGGAGGTCCCTTAGTCTCGATGTGGTGCGAGACGTGGTGTGTGACCGGCTTGCTGGCTGAGTACGGCTGCGTCAGCATAGGGAAGGACTTCAGCAGGGAGGAGAACTGGTGGTCTGCCTTGACGAGGGAGATCTGTGTGCTATCAACATGAGTGACCTGTCCCTTTGTTGTGACTGAGGTGAGAGGATCGAGCAGCTTCCGACCCTTGATGTCCACTAGGAGACCGAAGTGTCGGAGGAAGTCAGCACCTAGGATTGGTTGCGTGATAGCTGCAACGTAGAATGTCCACTCGAAGGTACGGCGGAGGTTCAGGTGAAGTTGCAAGGTGCGTCGCGTGTACACAGGAATCTCCGTACCATTGGCGGCGTGAAGGTGAAGGACGGGAGGCAACGTCCGGTGTACACCAGGGCCAGCTGGAGAGTGCCGTGGGGTGGGCGCCGTGAGGGCGGCCGGGCGGCGGCATACGGGCGGCTGGGGGCGGCGGCTGGCGGGGTGGCGGCCGGGGTCTGCTGCTGGAGGCGGCGACACCGGCGAAGGGGCAGCTGCCGGAAGATTCGCCCGTAGCCGACCGCGTCGCCTTGGCCAGGTGGTTGGAGGATAGCAGCAGGGTGGACTTGGCTGCTCACTCCGGAACAACGGGGTCACCAATTGTAGCGAAGGTGAGGTGCTACTTGGCCGCCCGGAAGTTGCTCAAGCGAGAAGTGTAGGCTCCCAACTATGACTCTTGGTCATAGCAGTGTTTAGTCCTTCAAGGGTAACAATTTCCAGTGTCATAGCAGTGTAGCTCTGGCAAAGGAAACTTAGCCTGGGTATTCTCTGTTTATTCAGCAAAAACATGAACAATATATATAACAATTACTAAACATAACAAACGACACATACAAAATTATGGAAAAAGAGAGTGTATGTGTGTGTGTATGTCTGTGTGAAGAAAGAAGTAGTAAGATGTATTGAAAAGATGTGTAACACATGTGTCAAAGAGCGTGCACAGAATGTGACAAGTAAGAGAAATGTATAAAGTGATGAAAAAGATATGAAAGACAAAAGCCTGTGCAGTAGAGAGAGTGAAAACGGAAGGGTGAAAATATAACAGAAAACGGAGTGCTAGGAGCGGTGACTTGTGTCCCGCTATATATATATATATATATATATATATATATATATATATATATATATATATATATATATATATATATATATATATACCTGCCAAAACGATAATTACTCCCAGTGAGCTCTAAAGCACTGTTCAGGGGGAGGTGCTGTGAACTTATCATTAAACCCAGCTGTGACCTCACTGAACGTTTCCCTTTGTCTCACAACACAAGGGGGCAGTCACAGTCTGCCCTCTAAAGACAACTCTCTTCCTCCGCACAAAATTACAAGCACCTAATAGCACACACACCCTTCACTCAAAAATTCTAAAAGCATCATGGCGACTCCTACACTAGCCTCGGAGTTCCCATCTGGGGAGGGGACCATAAATGTCCCCAGGTCGGACTGCCTTTCTGTCGACGACCCTAAGTGTCTTCACACCCCCCTCAACTTTTTCTTCATTAACTTCTGCAACATTCACGGTCTAAGATCTAATTTTCGATCTGTAGAACACCACCTCTCCTCTTCTAAACCTCATCTTCTTTTCCTCACTGAAACTCAGGTGTCTGAGGCAACTGACAGTAGCCCCTTTTCTGTTCCCTCCTACTTTCTCTATCCTCATTTTCGATCCAAAGCTGGATGCTGCGTTTATGTGCGCAATGACTTAACCTGCTCTCGTGCCCACGCTCTTGAATCTTCCGAGTTTTCCACCATCTGGCTACGACTACAGAGTCACTCTCATACTAAATTTATCTGTGCTGTATACCTCTCACCTAACTCCTCTGATTATAAAAAAATTCTTTGACTACTTAACTTCCAAAGTGGAGCACATTCTGACCGTCTTCCCTTTTGCAGAGATCTCCATTCTTGGAGACTTCAATGTTCACCACCAGCTTTGGCTTTCCTCTCCCTTCACTGACCATCCTGGTGAACTAGCCTACAACTTTGCTATCCTCCATGACCTAGAGCAATTGGTACAACACCCTACTCGTATTCCTGACCGTCTTGGAGATACGCCCAACATTCTTGACCTTTTCCTGACCTCTAATCCTTCTGCTTATGCTATCACCCTTTCTTCTCCGTTGGGCTCCCCCGATCACAATCTCATATCTTTATCTTGTCCTATCGCTCCAATCCCTCCTCAGGATCCCACTAAGCGAAGGTGCCTCTGGCGTTTTGCCTCTGCTAGTTGGGGGGACCTGAGGAGGTATTTTGCTGATTTTCCTTGGAATGACTACTGCTTCCGTGTCAGAGACCAGTTTTTGTGTGCTGAACGCATAACAGAGGTGATAGTGTCTGGCATGGAGGCGTACATTCCTCACTCTTTTTCTCGTCCTAAACCTTCTAAACCTTGGTTTAACACAGCTTGTTCTCGTGCTATACATGATAGAGAGGTGGCCCACAAAAGGTACTTAAACCTTCCATGACCAGAATCTCATGCACTTTTTATTTTTGCCCAGAACCATGCCAAGTCTGTTCTCCAACTAGCCAAGAACTCCTTCATTAACAGAAAATGTCAAAACCTTTCAAGATCTAACTCCCCTCGTGATTTCTGGCATCTACCCAAAAAATATCTCCAATAACTTTGCTTCTTCTTCTTTCCCTCCTCTACTTCAACCAGATGGCACCACTGCTATCACATCTATTTCTAAAGCTGAACTCTTCGCTCAAAGCTTTGCTAAAAACTCTACCTTGAACGATTCTGGGTTTGTTCCTCCCTCTCCTCCACTCTCTGACTACTTCATGCCATGTATTAAAATTCTTCGCAATGATTTTTTCCATGCCCTCGCTGGCCTAAACCCTCGGAAGGCCTGATGGGGTTCCTCCTATTGTTCTCCGAAACTGTGCCTCCGTGCTTGCACCTTGCCTAGCCAAACTCTTTCAGCTCTTTCTGTCAACATCTACCTTTCTTACATCTTACCTTCTTGCTTGAAGTTTGCCTACATTCAACCTGTTCCTAAAAAGGGTGACCGTTCTAATCCCTCAAACTACCGTCCTATTGCTTTAATTTCCTGCCAAGTTTTTGAATCTATCCTCAACAGGAAGATTCTTAAACATCTATCACTTCACAACCTTCTATCTGATCGCCAGTATGGGTTCTGTCAAGGCCGCTTTACTGGTGATCTTCTGGTTCTCCTTACTGAGTCTTGTTCATCCTCTTTTAGAGATTTTGGTGAAACTTTTGCTGTTGTCTTGGACATATCAAAAGCTTTTGATAGAGTCTGGCACAAAGCTTTGATTTCCAAACTATCCTCCTACGGTTACTATCCTTCTCTCTGTAACTTCATCTCAAGTTTCCTTTCTGACCGTTCTATTGCTGCTGTGATAGACGGTCACTGTTCTTCTCTTAAATCTATTAACAGTAGTGTTCCTCAGGGTTCTGTCTTGTCACCCACTCTCTTCTTATTAATCATTAATGATCTAAACCAAACTTCTTTTCCTATCCACTCCTACGCTGATGATACCATTCTGCACTTCTCCACGTCTTTTCATAGACGTCCAACCCTTCAGGAGGTAAACATATCACGCAGGGAAGCCACAGAACGCTTGACCTCTGATCTTTCTAAAAATTCTGATTGGGGCAGAGCAAACTTGGTATTGTTCAGTGCCTCAAAAACTCAATTCCTCCATCTATCAACTCGACACAACCTTCCAGACAACTATCCTCTCTTCTTCAATGACACTCAACTGTCCCCCTCTTCTACACTGAACATCCTCGCTCTGTCCTTTACTTTTAATCTTAACTGGAAATTTCACATCTCATCTCTAGCTAAAACAGCTTCTATGAAGTTAGGTGCTCTGAGACGTCTCTGCCAGTTTTTCTCACTCCCCCAGTTGCTAACTCTGTACCAGGGCCTTATCCGTCCATGTATGGAGTATGCTTCACATGCCTGGGGATGTTCCACTCATAGTGCTCTTCTAGACAGGGTGGAATCAAAAGCTTTTCGTCTCATCAACTCCTATCCTCTAACTGACTGTTTTCAGCCTCTCTCTCACCGCCGCAATGTTGCATATCTAGCTGTCTTCTACCTCTATTTTCATGCTAACTGCTCTTCTGATCTTGCTAACTGCATGCCTCCCCTCCTTCCGCAGCCTCGCTGCACAAGACTTTCTTCTTTCTCTCACCCCTACTCTGTCCACCTCTCTAACGCAAGAGTTAACCAGTATTCTCAATCATTCATCCCTTTCTCTGGTAAACTCTGGAACTCCCTGCCTGCTTCTGTATTTTCACCTTCCTATGACTTGAATTCCTTCAAGAGGGAGGTTTCAAGACACTTATTCATCAATTTTTGACCACTGCTTTGACGCTTTTATGGGACTGGCATTTCAGTGGGCATTTTTTTTATTAGATTTTTGTTGTCCTTGGCCAGTGTCCTCCCTTCATAAAAAAATATATATAAAATAAATAAAAGAAAGAATAAATAAATAAATATATATATATATATATATATATATATATATATATATATATATATATATATATATATATATATATATATATATATATATATATATATATATATATATATATATATATATATATATATATATATATATATATATATATAGTCACCCACTATTACGATTTTAAATTCAAGGCATTTTGCCTGTAAGACTGTGGGGAGGTTAGGGGGGGATTGGCGTTACGAAGTACGGGTGGGCTTAGTCTGCCCCGCGACACTTTCATGGCATTCCTCTCAGGTTTTGGCTTGCAAGATGTCTGAACAACATTTAATTCTCTCCCTTGCTATACAACTTTGGGATCTATTATCCCGTTAGTGAAATCAATCAAGGAATGTGGGAAAATTTAGTGGCAGAGGCAAAAATAATTCCCTTGGTTGTTTTTAATAATTTCCCTTTTGAGTGACTGTGATTCCCGGCTAGTCAGTTGAGACATTAAATTTGTACTCCTTACTCATATGAGCTAATAATAATAATAATAATAATAATAATAATAATAATAATAATTATAATAATAATAATAAAATAATAATAATAATATTAATAATAATAATAATAATAATAATAATAACACTGCCTAAACAAGACTGCCTAAACACAGTTAGAAGACAAGGAAGACGGCAATACATTTTTTCTATCTGTGGATTTTTTATTTTCTTTCTTTTTTTTTCTATCTTTTCATATAGAGAGCCTTACTTTTGTCAATATGTGTCTGAGTTATTATTTTTATTTTTTTTTTCCTATGGGGACAAGTGTTGTCATCCCCCATACTTCTTTAGCATGCCTGTCATTGAACTGGGTTATGACCATCGCAATGTGATACTGCACTTTTTTTCCGATGATAAAATGTGTGTTTTTATTCCTTTTGACAGACAACGGCATTCAGGCATTCGTTTACATTTTGTGTGAGGCCTTTGCGTCTTGACAGTAGTTAGTCAGTGCCATATTTCTCATATATGACTCTCAGGTCATCCTTGATACTCTTTCTGAGAGGATGATGCATTGTCTGGCGGTAAATCCCAGGAGGAACCTCTTTTCCTTCTGCTCTCGCTTTATTTTAGAAAGACCATGATAATTTACCAAGAGGGTAGAGATCATGGTTTGGGTTTTCATTCGTGCTTGCACAGAGTTGTAATGACGCAAAAAATTGCTCTCCTCATTGTATCTATATTTCCAATGTTTTTTTTTTTTTTTATGGCATACCTGTACTATCCTTGTATTTCTTCTAATAACTTCTTGGGTCAGGCTAATATGCTTTTTCCCTCCAACGCCTTCGTCTTTCATACTTTTAGCCTGCTGATAATCTCTGAATGCCTGAATATATTTCTTCGATATATGTTTTATGCACTCTTCTTTCTTTATTGTTATGCCCTCGCCATACATTTCGTCGTTTGCAGTACTTAGTGCGCCTTTGAGTCACCATCTGACATAACAGTTGTGTAGCAAAATCCTTCAGTTTCCATTGTTGGTGAGCTCCCTTCGCATTCCGGTCCCCTTCTGTCACTTTCCGGTGCAAGTGGGACAAACCAGTCCCCCTCATCGTCTTTGTGGGCTTCACAATATCTTCAAAAATTTACATAGCACTTCATAATCTAACACTATCCCAGTTTCAAAATGTATCACTGGCACCACCCCTATTCTTTGACAAAAACCCGCGTTTGGCCCACGTACCGTCACACGTAACATATATCTCTTTGACAGCAGGAGCTCGAAGTTCCTGCCTCTCAAGAAAGCTATGAACAAGCCACCGTGTGTGTCTGAAAGATTCCTCCATATTTTCAATATATATATATATATATATATATATATATATATATATATATATATATATATATATATATATATATATATATTTTTTTTTATCTATTGTTTCTGGAATTTTATGGTAATTTTTTCAAGGCGGTTCCCTCAAGATGGGCACTGGACACTGGCCATTTGATGAACAGAAGGAGATAATTAGAATGAGGAACTGTCCGTGTGACTGTGTGAGTTCTAAATCTGGCCTATATGAACACATAAGTATTTCTGCAGATAAATTGTATTACGATCCAAAGGTTAACCACAAGAATATAAAGACTGCATGGTATGGCCTTTGGTTCGCTGATGTATGGTGCTTTGAATTATAAGTTCTGTTTGGGGTTCATCACATATTTGGTGTCTCTGTAAGGACTCAAATTCTTTATCAGAGTGTGCAACTTCTCACAATTTCATTTGCTTGAGTACCGTAGGACTGGTAGTAAGTTATGAACTACTCATTAGTCTGGCTAAACACGAGACGTTTCTCCTCACTTGTGGACCTAAGACATCTTGACATTTTATATTATATTTCACACAATTTCATTATACTTCTCACAATTTCATTTGTTTGAGTACCGTAAGACTGGTAGTAAGTTAAGAACTACTCATTAGTCTGGCTAAACACGAGGCGTTTCTCCTCACTTGTGGACCTAAGACATCCTGACATTTTATATTATATTTCCCTTCTCTTGAGCTCGCGTTTGATAAAATAAAAAAATAAATAAATAAATAAATAAAAAATAAATAAATAAATAACCTATAAAAATCAACATAAATTACGAAGTGATATTACGTACAGAACCTCGGCCTCAACTGTCTCATATAAATTCACTCCTCCCGCAGTGAAATATACTGGAGTACAAAGTGGAGACAGGTCTATGATGTGCAAATACTTTCAAGACATTGTTGGAACTGATAGCCACAGTCATGTCAGGAGTAAAGAAAACTCTACCTATGTATAGAGACAGGTCATTACGAGGCTGATTGATTCCGGTAAAGCATTGTTCTGAGAATGGGCAATGTAGGCAAGAACACACACACACACACACACACACACACACACACACACACACACACACACACACACACACACACACTGGGAACATTTTTGGTCCCAATTTGGAGACAACACCAAGAAAATTATTTAATGTCCTCAGGCCAAGTTATCTTCCGGAATTTCAATTTTCTCTATCTTTAACATAACTTTCAATCTGTGAAACATCACCTCGCTTCCTTTTCATTTCATAATGTTTTCCTGACTGAGACCCAGTTATCTGAAACTATTAACACCAAACTTTTTATCTATCTCTTCCTAGTTTCTCTATCCTCATTTTTATATACTAACTGCCTTTTGTATCTGTAGTCAGCGACATAACTAGCCTCATGCCTACACGCTTAATGATTTCAAATTTTTCACTATCTGACTGAGACCAACTCTTATTCTTATTGAAGAATTCATGAGTGTTTCTAAATATCGCCACGCCTTGATCCAGCACAGAACACTTTTCAATACTGTGAGTTTGTACCTTATCTAAGAGTCTACTACGGAGTACAATGTCAAGTGCCTTTCTGAAGTCTAAATACATTACCTCGTAGTTATCGTCGCTATCTACCGCTTCCATTACTCTTTTATAAAACGCTAATAGGTTTTTAAGACGAGATTTTCCCTTCCTAAATCCATGTTGACTATTCTCAACTTGCCGGTGTTTGTCTAGGTGTTGTGTGATTCCTCTAGTTATGACTTTTCCAACTACTACTACTACTGCTACTACTACTACTACTACTACTACTACTACTACTACTACTACTACTATTACTACTACTACTACTACTACAGACGATGAATTAATCGGCCAGTAGATGCAGCTCTGCGACTTATCTCCTTTCTTAAAAAAAATAGCTACTACATTTGCCTGCCTCTATAACTTTGGGCCGATTTCGCAGTCGCTTTCTTTTGTTGTGAAAGTAATGAGTAGTGGTCACCACAAACAACAAAGCCGATTTTACAGTCGCTTTTCGTGGCGTTGTTTGTTTTGATCCTTACCAGAAATTGGAATCTTTGGTAACGCTGGCTTGGGATTTACTGGGCCTCCCCAGTGGAGCTTACCAAGGCATTTATTTATTTTTTGGAAATAGCAGAAGGTCTATTCCTCTTGTAGTTATATAATTCCCTAAATTGTATATTTAAAATATTTGACAGTACAAAAACACTTCTTTTTTTTTTTTAGGGTATGAGAGCAATATGGTAGAATTTAAGATGAATTTGGATGGCGGCGTGAATTCACTTCACCAACTGATGAAAACTTCAGCACCTCTCACCCTTATTTAATTCATTTGCTACGCCGCCTTTATCACTCTCTTGGAATAATCCTAACATACGCATAGAAAATATGAAATTTGTCACCTAAGAGAAATATTGGAGAAAATTGAAATAACATTACTATTTCCATCAGAGGGCTAGGTTTGGTTAGGCTAGATTTACATTAACATTCAGTTTATTAAATTCACTGCTAATCCTTTCATTGTGTTGATCATGATAAAAAAAAAAATCATAATTTCATTCAGAAATAAATAGTCTGTCTCATAATTAGTAGGCTAGGATGATTTCCATAAAATCCTAAATATTTCAGTCTATCAATATATATGTGTACAACAATGAAGGAGAGGGAAATAAAAGATTTCTTATCTGCCTAATTCAAATCACAAAATGTAACCATAATGGATGTGGCGTGTTGAAGGCACCAGTGAAGTATCTCCACGCCTTTATACTTTTTTTTTTTTTTTCTAGTTCTGGCATGTCAAGAATTGAATCGTTTTGTCTAATGAGGCCGCTCTGCTTACGATATTACAAAATCAATAGTTTTCGTTTTGTTGTGATCGTCACCAAATTAGGGATTACCGAAACAACGAAAACAACGACTATGAAATCGGCTCCAGGTGTTTGTAATGCCTGCCACCACGTTGGTAAGACTTCCGGTTGGGAACGTTATAAACCGATTGTGAAAGCGGCCCTTAGGTACTTCTCCCATGTCTAACAGCAGTGGGCTCGCTAAGCTCACCTTTGCACTCCTTCAGTCCTCTAGAGAAGATGTCATCTAGCCTTGGGAATTTAGTAATTTTCAATTTATCTATCTCTTTAATGAGGTCCTTGCTTATGACAATATCCCTTAGTTTGTCTATTTCTTGTCCCCCGAAAACCTATTTTACCTGTGTAATGCCATCCTCCTTGTCTCCTCAGTCTGTTTTAAGTAACCCGCGGGGTCGTATATCTAATAGCTCTTGTGGGTAAGGATACAGAATTAATGTTTCAACTGACTAGGCGGAAACCCATTAACAATCACTCCAATAAGAAACTATTGAAAGTGACCTGGAACTGATTTTTGTCCCTGCCACTATTTTTTTTTTTTTTTTTTACATTCCTTAAGTAAGTTTCAATAATAGGATGATAGATCCCAAAGTTGTATAGCGAAGTAGAGGAGAAGGAATTAAATGTTATTGAGGCAACTTGCAAGCTAAACTCCGAGAGGGACGGCACGAAAAGTACCGCCGTGCCTCATGACCCCACTCCCCACTCACGTTCCCTCTGCCTTACAGGTAAAAAAGAAATTACTTAAATTTAAAGTTGTAAAAGTGTGTGAATATATATTCACACACACACACACACACACACACACACACAGATATATATATATATATATATATATATATATATATATATATATATATATATATATATATATATATATATATATATATATATATATATATATATATATATATATATATATATATATATATATATATATATATATATATATATATATATATATATATATATATATATATATATATATATATATATATATATATATATATATATATATATATATATATATATATATATATATATATATATATATATATATATATATATATATATATATATATATATATATATATATATATATATATATATATATATATATATATATATATATATATATATAAGGGAAGACGGTGACAATAACTTGAGGGTGAAAATAAGAGTATTAAATTGATATATAAGTGAAATAATGATATATGCATGTTGATGTGTCGCTAGACAAAGCCACGCCGTGCCTCCTGATGCGACTCTTCATTCACCTCTCCTATGTCTTACAGTATATAATATTTTGAGTGCATTTCTCTAGACTATGTTAAGGAGTAATAATTAAGGGAAGTAAAACCTTGTAAAGTCCAGTGTGCATTTGGCAGTCAGGAAAACACCATGCTGTGAGTGACGGCCGGTCAGTTGGCCACCACGTTGAAGCATTGGTGGGAAGAAAGGTTTTTCAAGTGACTTATATTATTGTGTGTGTAGGATGTAAGCGACTGTCTCTGGAACACCTTACCTTATTTTCGGCTCCTCAGGGAATAATCTAAATGTTTTTTTTTTTTTTTTTTTAATGTAGTAAGGGCACTGGCCAAGGGCAACAAAAATCTAATAAAAAAATGCCCACTGAAATGCCAGTCCCATAAAAGGGTCAAAGCAGTGGTCAAAAATTTGATGAATAAGTGTCTTGAAACCTCCCTCTTGAAGGAATTCAAGTCATACGAAAGTGGAAATACAGAAGCAGGCAGGGAGTTCCAGAGTTTACCAGAGAAAGGGATGAATGATTGAGAATACTGGTTAACTCTTGCGTTAGAGAGGTGGACAGAATAGGGGTAAGAGAAAGAAGAAAGTCTTGTGCAGCGAGGCCGCGGAAGGAGGGGAGGCATGCAGTTAGCAAGATCAGAAGAGCAGTTAGCATGAAAATAGCGGTAGAAGACAGCTAGATATGCAACATTGCGGCAGTGAGAGAGAGGTTGAAGACAGTCAGTTAGAGGATAGGAGTTGATGAGACGAAAAGCTTTTGATTCCACCCTGTCTAGAAGAGCAGTATGAGTGGAACCCCCCCAGACATGTGAAGCATACTCCATACATGGACGGATAAGGCCTTGTACAGGGTTAGCAACTGTGAGAAAAACTGGCGGAGACGTCTCAGAACACCTAACTTCATAGATGTTGTTTTACTTAGAGATGAGATGTGAAGTTTCCAGTTCAGATTATAAGTAAAGGACAAACCGAGGATGTTCAGTGTAGAAGCGGGGGACAGTTGAGTGTCATTGAAAAAGAGGGGATAGTTGTCTGGAAGGTTGTGTCGAGTTGATAGATGGAGAAATCAGAAGTCAGAAGTCAGGCGTTCTGTGGCTTCTCTGCGTGATATGTTTACCTCCTGAAGGTTTGGACGTCTATGAAAAGATGTGGAAAAGTGCAGGGTGGTATCATCAGCGTAGGAGTGGATAGGACAAGAAGTTTGGTTTAGAAGATCATTAATGAATAATAAAAAGAAAGTGGGTGACAGCACAGAACCCTGAGGAACACTATTGCTAATAGATTTAGGAGAAGAACAGTGACCATCTACCACAGCAGCAATAGAACGGTCAGAAAGGAAACTTGAGCTGAAGTTACAGAGAGAAGAATAGAAACCGTAGGAGGGTAGTTTGTGCCAGACTCTATCAAAAGCTTTTGATATGTCCAGGGCAACAGCAAAAGTTTCACCAAAATCTCTAAAAGAGGATGACCAAGACTCAGTAAGGAAAACCAAAAGATCACCAGTAGAGCGGCCTTGACGGAACCCATACTGGCGATCAGATAGAAGGTTGTGAAGTGAGAGATGTTTAAGAATCTTCCTGTTGAAGATAGATTCAAAAACGTTAGATAGGCAGGAAATTAAAGCAATAGGACGGTAGTTTGAGGGATTAGAACGGTCACCCTTTTTAGGAACAGGTTGAATGTAGGCAAACTTCCAGCAAGAAGGAAAGGTAGATGTTGACAGACAGAGCTGAAAGAGTTTGACTAGGCAAGGTGCAAGCACGGAGGTACAGTTTCGGAGAACAATAGGAGGGACCCCATCAGGTCTATAAGCCTTCCGAGGGTTTAGGCCAGCGAGGGCATGGAAAACATCATTGCGAAGAATTTTAATAGGTGGCATGAAGTAGTCAGAGAGTGGAGGAGAGGGAGTAACAAGCCCAAAATCGTCCAGGGTAGAGTTTTTAGCAAAAGTTTGAGAAGAAAGAAGAAGCAAAGTTATTGGAGATGTTTCTGGCTAGATGCCAGAAATCACGAGGGGAGTTAGATCTTGAAAGGTTTTGACATTTTCTGTTAATGAAGGAGTTTTTGGCTAGTTGGAGAACAGACTTGGCATGGTTCCGGGCAGAAATATAAAGTGCATGAGATTCTGGTGATGAAAGGCTTCAGTACCTTTTGTGGGCCACCTCTCTATCATGTATAGCACGAGAACAAGCTGTGTTAAACCAAGGTTTAGAAGGTTTAGGACGAGAAAAAGAATGAGGAATGTATACCTCCATGCCAGACACTATCACCTCTGTTATGCGCTCAGCACACAAAGACGGGTCTCTGACACGGAAGCAGTAATCATTCCAAGGAAAATCAGCAAAATACCTCCTCAGGTCCCCCCAACTAGCAGAGGCAAAACGCCAGAGGCACCTTCGCTTAGCAGGATCCTGAGGAGGGATTGGAGTGATAGGACAAGATAAAGATATGAGATTGTGATTGGAGGAGCCCAACGGAGAAGAAAGGGTGACAGCATAAGCAGAAGGATTAGAGGTCAGGAAAAGGTCAAGAATGTTGGGCGTATCTCCTAGACGGTCAGGAATACGAGTAGGGTGTTGCACCAATTGCTCTAAAGCTGCAAAGTTGTAGGCTAGTTCACCAGGATGGTCAGTGAAGGGAGAGGAAAGCCAAAGCTGGTGGTGAACATTGAAGTCTCCAAGAATGGAGATCTCTGCAAAAGGGAAGAAGGTCAGAATGTGCTCCACTTTGGAAGCAAAGTAGTCAAAGAATTTCTTATAGTCAGAGGAGTTAGGTGAGAGGTATACAGTACAGATAAATTTAGTATGAGAGTGACTCTGTAGTCGTAGCCAGATGGTGGAAAACTCGGAAGATTCAAGAGCGTGGGCACGAGAGCAGGTTAAGTCATTGCGCACATACACGCAGCATCCAGCTTTAGATCGAAATTGAGGATAGAGAAAGTAGGAGGGAACAGTAAAGAGGCTACTGTCAGCTGTCTCAGACACCTGAGTTTCAGTGAGGAAAAGAAGATGAGGTTTAGAAGAGGAGAGGTGGTGTTCTACAGATTGAAAATTAGATCTTAGACCGCGAATGTTGCAGAAGTTAATGAAGAAAAAGTTGATGGGGGTGTCAAGACACTTAGGGTCGTCGACAGAAAGGCAGTCCGACCTGGGGACATTTATGGTCCCCTCCCCAGATGGGGACTCAGAGGCTGGTGTAGGAGTTGCCATGATCATTTAGCAGGCAAGAATGCTTAACATTTAGGTGGAAGTGTTTGCAGGAATTTAGGGATTAGTTTTCTCTGTTCTTGTTCCCTTAAGTTCATATGAACTCAATTGTGAATTAATTATGATGAAATGATAATTACATAGATTTGTTTTATGAGAAGGTGAGCTGTCATTCTGTCTTGGGAGTTGCACTTATTCTTTTTGTTAAACACGAACTACGCCCATGCACCTAATAATCATTAAGTTCAAGGGCGTTGTTCATTTACTTAGATGCACTGATGTCTCTTTAGATTATAATCTGAAGGGACATCAGTGCCTATAAGTAAAATTAACAGTAACGCTACCAAGTAATATATATATATATATATATATATATATATATATATATATATATATATATATATATATATATATATATATATATATATATATATATATATATATATATATATATATATATATATATATATATATATATATATATATATATATATATATACTATATATATATATATATATATATATATATATATATATATATATATATATATATATATATATATATATATATATATATATATATATATATATATATATATATATATATATATATATATAATTTTTTTATATATACTCGGACGTGTTACCAAATAACACAAGGTTAAGTAAAGAATTCAAGCTAAGATAAAAATAATATCAAAGAATCTGTGGTGTTTAATGAAATAGTTTTAAAAAATTTAAAGTATACATTAACTGAAGTGCCTCAACGCCCTTCCTGGCAACACACTTGCGCTGTCCCTTCGCTGTCTTCTCGGAAAAAAATACTATAAAAAAATAGTTATTTAACTCTGTACTGTACAGAGTTCCTCTCCATTATCTACTATTTTGTCACTTGATTTCTTTAAAGGACCACTTTTTTTGCCTATTCTTAGTAATGTATAACTGGAAGAACCATTTTCAGTTAGTTTATGTTCCATTTGCTATCTTAATTTCGTTGCTTCTTCTAACAAACCTTACATTTTTCTTTTCACTCTTCTAGCTAGTTTGTTATAATGTCCTGTAATCTGTAACTCATCTTGCTTAATCTTTCCGTAGATATCCTTTTTGTAACCTATCTCCCTCCTGAGCTTTCCTGTCATTCCTGTCATTCATTTTCGTAAAATTTTTACTACTACTCAGTACTTTATATGGTAGAAAATGTTCTTATTCCTTGTGAATTTCCTATAGTAAATACTTATAATTAGCTTCCAACATATTTAAGTGTTCAGCCTTACTCCAGCCTACTCCACAAAAATTTTACTGATGACTATACCCTACATTTCTCAACGTTATTGGACGTTCAGCTGTAGAAGTTAGTAGATGGGGGGGTTGTAAGTTCCGGACCAGAAGATTTTATTATTTTCTTCTTCTATAATTTTCGGCATTTTTTTTTTTCCGCTGCTTTTGATATATGCAACGCTTTGAAAAAAAAAAAAAAAACTCTTATGTAATGAGGTGTTCCATCATGAAATTCCACGGTTTCGTCCGCCGCGAGACATGTACGATATGGTCTTTTCTCTTTTTTCCCGTATATAAATATATATATATATATATATATATATATATATATATATATATATATATATATATATATATATATATATATATATATATATATATATATATATATATATATATATATATATATATATATATATATATATATATATATATATATATATATATATATATATATATATATATATATATATATACTACTGCTTCCGTATCAGAGACCCGTCTTTGTGTGCTGAGCGCATAACAGAGGTGATAGTGTCTGGCATGGAGGCGTACATTCCTCACTCTTTTTCTCGTCCTAAACCTTCTAAACCTTGGTTTAACACAGCTTGTTCTCAAGCTATACATGATAGAGAGGTGGCCCATAAAAGGTACTTAAGCCTTCCATCACCAGAATCTCATGCACTTTATATTTCTGCCCAGAACCATGCCAAGTCTGTTCTCCAACTAGCCAAAAACTCCTTCATTAACAGAAAATGTCAAAACCTTTCAAGATCTAACTCCCCTCATGATTTCTGGCATCTAGCCAAAAATATCTCCAATAACTTTGCTTCTTCTTCTTTCCCTCCTCTATTTCCACTAGATGGCACCACTGCTATCACATCTATTTCTAAAGCTGAACTCTTTGCTCAAACCTTTGCTAAAAACTCTACCTTGGACGATTCTGGGCTTGTTTCTCCCTCTCTTCCACCCTTTGACTATTTCATGGCACGTATTAAAATTCTTCACAATGATGTTTTCCATGCCCTCGCTGGCCTAAACCCTCGGAAGGCTTATGGACCTGATGAAGTCCCTCTTATTATTCTCCGAAACTGTGCCTCCGTGCTTGCACCATGTCTAGTCAAACTCTTTCAGTTCTGTCTGTCAACATCTACCTTTCCTTCTTGCTGGAATTTTGCCTACATCAATCTGTTCCTAAAAAGAGTGACCGTTCTAATCCCTCAAACTACCGTCCTATTGCTTTAATTTCCTGCCTATCTAAAGTTTTTGAGTCTATCCTCAACAGGAAGATTCTTAAACATCTATCACTTCACAACCTTCTATCTGATCGCCAGTATGGGTTCCGTCAAGGCCGCTCTACTGGTGATCTTCTGGCTTTCCTTACTGAGTCTTGGTCATCCTCTTTTAGAGATTTTGGTGAAACTTTTAGATTTTGGTGAAACTGGTAGACGGTCACTGTTCTTCTCCTAAATCTATTAACAGTGGTGTTCCTCAGGGTTCTGTCCTGTCACCAACTCTCTTCTTATTATTCATTAATGATCTCCTAAACCAAACTTCTTGTCCTATCCACTCCTACGCTGATGATACCACCCTGCACTTTTCCACGTCTTTTCATAGACGTCCAACCCTTCATGAGGTAAACATATCACGCAGGGAAGCCACAGAACGCCTGACTTCTGATCTTTCTAAAATTTCTGATTGGGGCAGAGCAAACTTGGTATTGTTCAATGCCTCAAAAACTCAATTCCTCCATCTATCAACTCGACACAACCTTCCAGACAACTATCCCCTCTTCTTCAATGACACTCAACTCTCCCCCTCTTCTACATTGAACATCCTCGGTCTATCCTTTACTTTTAATCTGAACTGGAAACTTCACATCTCATCTTTAGCTAAAACAGCTTTTATGAAGTTAGGTGTTCTGAGACGTCTCCGCCAGTTTTTTTCACCCCCCCAGCTGCTAACTCTGTACAAGGGCCTTATCCGTCCATGTATGGAGTAAGCTTCACATGCCTGGAGGGTTCCACTCATACTGCTCTTCTAGACAGGGTGGAATCAAAAGCTTTTCGTCTCATCAACTCCTCTCCTCTAACTGACTGTCTTCAGCCTCTCTCTCACCGCCGCAATGTTGCATATCTAGCTGTCTTCTACCGCTATTTTCATGCTAACTGCTCTTCTGATCTTGCTAACTGCATGCTTCCCCTCCTTCCGCGGCCTCGCTGCACAAGACTTTCTTCTTTCTCTCACCCCTATTCTGTCCACCTCTCTAACGCAAGAGTTAACCAGTATTCTCAATCATTCATCCCTTTCTCTGGTAAACTCTGGAACTCCCTGCCTGCTTCTGTATTTCCACCTTCCTTTGACTTGAATTCCTTCAAGAGGGAGGTTTCAAGACACTTATCCACCAATTTTTGACCACTGCCTTGACCCTTCTACGGGAGTGGCATTTCAGTGGGCATTTTTTTTATTGGCTTTTGTTGCCCTTGGCCAGTGTCCTTCTTACATAAAAAAAAAATATATATATATATATATATATATATATATATATATATATATATATATATATATATATATATATATATATATATATATATATATATATATATATATATATATATATATATATATATATATATATATATATATATATATATATATATATATATATATATATATATATATATATATATATATATATATATATATATATATATATATATATATATATATCTGCTGGACAAGTTACAACATTCATGTGTGACACCTGTAACATGAGTAACACGCGCCTGCTGTGACATATAGGTCGTCCTTACACATGTCCGATGCCAAGAATGCGTTCAATAGAAGCTTGTATGTCTGTGTGTACTGCTATTGATGGTGGCTTGAGTTTGAACGCACCACAAAGTGAGCTGTAGGCACAGTGAATGCTGCTCATGTGCGCGTCTCTGCTCGGCGGACCGGTTGATGGAGATGCTGCAGATACTCAGCGCGGTGCATCTGCATTTTGTAGAGAGTTGCGAGGCCCGCCACATCTTGTCGGTGCTGCAGTCTGTGCAGATTGCTCTTCTGTCTAGGCTGGCCGTCCAAGATAATCTTCTTCGCCCTGCACTGCACTTTATTCGGCAGCGCGATTTGCGAGGCTGCTGTCCCTTCTCATGCGAGGCACGAATACTCCAGGGAGGACCAGACCTCACCCTTGTACAGTTCCTCGCGCCCCTTGCTGTCGAGGAGCCACGAGATTCTCCTGAGGGAGGCCAGCTAACCAGCACCTGTTCTGGTCAGTTGCGTCATATGGGACTAAAATGCTAACTTATTATCGTAAGTGATCCCCAGAATTTTCAGTTTATCCTGTGGTGCCAGTTTTGCCCCATTGAACTTGAGATAGAGTTCCCTGGTTTGCCTGGACACAACGAACAGCTGTCTCCTTGGGAATAAAGGTGACCTACCATCTAAGTACCAGCCTTACAGGCGGCACAGGATGGCGTTGAGCTGGGACGATGTGGCTTCTTCCTCTCCTGGTGTGAAACTCATCGATACAATCATGTCGTCTGTTGCTCTGGGACTTAGGACGAGGTTCAGCAGATCACTGGTGTAAATGTTCCAAAGAAGCGGACCCAACACACTGCCCTGTGGCATTCCTGCCTTAAAGATCTGCGGGGATGACTGTTGCACGTTGTGTACCACTCACTTGAGCTCTCATGCAGGTAATCTCGTAGCAGGTCCAAAAGGGCTTAGTCCACGCCGACTACACGTAGCTTCTCCAAAACGCTGTCATGCCACACACGGTCGAGTGCTTTGACAATGTCCAGCGCCAGAACAGCCGTGTGCTTCCCTTGGTCCAAGGCATTGCTTCACTCGTTGACCAACAGGAGGTTGAGGTCAGCAGCAGACAGCCCCATCCTAAATTAGAATTATCAGGCATTCGGGAGGTGTTTGCTGTCCCGGTGTGCAGTAAGGCGTTCCACGATGATGCCCTCAAGCAACTTGTCCTTTCACATTCCAGGCCATCGGTTTTGACGCATTATAGCATCAAAGATCTTGACGAGGAGGTGTGCCAGCTCTTGAATACATCTGCAGAGGATTCATGGGCTCACAAGGTCAGACCTTATCGCCTTGCTCTCCTCAAGCGCAGCTTGCACCTCCGATATCTCTCTCTCTCTCTCTCTCTCTCTCTCTCTCTCTCTCTCTCTCTCTCTCTCTCTCTCTCTCTCTCTCTCTCTCTCTCTCTCTCTCTCTCTCTCTCTCTCTCTCTCTCTCATTACTCTGTCTCTAGAGATGCCACCGGATAAAATGCAGCGGATGTAGACATAACATTTGTATTTACATCAGCGCTATTTACTTATCACTACTTACGTATGGTTACAACAGATTTGAAAGAGTTTGACTAGGTAAGGTGCAGGCACCATCATCTCCATAAGTCTTCCGAGGATTAAGGCCAGAGAGGGTATGGAAAACATCACTGCGAAGGATCTTAATAGGTAGTATGAAGTAGTGGGTGGGTAGAGGGGAGGGAGGAACAAACCCTGAATCATCCAAGGTTGGTAGAGTTTTTACCAAAGGTTTGAACAAATAATTCGCCTTTAGAAATAGATGAAATGACAGTGGTGCCATCACGTTGAAGTAAAGGAGGAAAAATAAATACGTAAAGTTATTAGATATTTTTCTGGCGAGGTGCCAGAAGTCACAAGCGGAGCTAGATCTTAAAAGATTTTGACATTTTCTATTGATGAAGGAATCTTGACTAACTGAAGAACATGGTATGATTCCGGGAAGAAATATAAAGTGTATGAGATTCAGTTGATGGAAGGCTCAACTGCCACTTGTGGGCCATCTCTCTATTAGGTATGGCACAAAAACAGTCCGTGTTAAATCTAGATTGAAAGATACAGGTCGAGAAAAAGAGTGAGGAATGTACGCCTCCTTGCCCGACACTATCACCTCTGATATGCGCTCGGCACACAGAAGTGTACAGAGGACACGCGAGAACAGGCTGTGTTAAACCAAGGTTTGGAAGGTTTATGGAGAAAGAGGGAGGAATGTGTGCAACTATACCAGAGACTTTCATCTCCATTATGCGCTCATCACGCAGAGACGGGTCTCTGACATGGAAGCAGTAGTCATTTCATGGAAAATTAGCATAAAGACGCGCCTCGCCAGGTACGTGCCACCAGACACAACAACAAGATAACGCCCCTAAAGGCGCCGCGCACGGACCGGTACAGACTCAGCGCGATTCCCACCATGGTGCGAGCTATCAATCAATAGTCCCTTCTAGATTGGACTTACCTTTAGGATTAATGTTAAGAATTTCCCCACCCCCCCTATGTACATTTTCAGTTTGTTAACTGCCTAAATAATAAGCCGCTTATTATCATTATTATTATTATTATCTCTTCAGGTCCCCCCAGTTAGCAGAGGCAAAACGCCAGAGGCACCTCCGCTTTGTGTGATCCTGAGGAGGGATTGGAGCGATAGGACGAGACATAAATATGGGGTTTTGATTGGAGGAGCCCAAAGGAGAAGACAGTAACAGCATAAGCCAAATCATTAGAGATTAGAAATGGGTCAGAAATGTTGGGCGTATTTCCAAGACGGTCAGGAAAATGAGCAGGGTGTTGCACCTACTGCTCTAAGTCATGAAGGATAGCAAAGTTCACCATAATAATCATTGAAGGGAAAGGAAAGCCAACGCTGGTGGTAAACATTCGAGTCTCTAGGAGTGGATATCTCTATGAAAGGAAAGAGGGTCAGGAATTTTGGATTTTAAATTGTCAAATATTATTAATTTTTGGTCAGAGGGATTAGGTGAGAAGTATATAGCAAAGATAAATTTAGTTCAGAGGGGTTCTGTAATCTTAGTAAGATGGTATATATATATATATATATATATATATATATATATATATATATATATATATATATATATATATATATATATATATATATATATATATATATATATATATATATATATATATATATATATATATATATATATATATATATATATATATATATATATATATATATATATATATATATATATATATATATATATATATATATATATATATATATATATATATATATATATATATATATATATATATACATATATATATATACTCTTTTTCTTTGCACTGGCAAAGTGCAACTTAAGTTTCAAAATGCACGTACTACAGTGAAAGTCCCTTGAGTCAAACAGGATCGTCGAAAATTGAATGATAAGTGTCTTAATATCTCTCTCCTGAAAGGGTTCCAGTCATAAGAAAGAGAAAATACAGAAGCAGGCAGGGAGTTCCAATTTACCAGAGAAACCGATGAATAATTGAGAACACTGGTTAACTCTTACAGTAAGGAGGTGGACAAATAAGGGTGAGCGAAATAAGAAAGTTTTGTGCAGCGAGTCCGCGGGAGGAGGGGAGGCATGTAGTTAGCAAGATCAGAAGAGCAGTTAGCCTAAAAAAATAGAAATAGAAGATAGCAACATTACGGCAATGAGAGAGAGGCTGAAGACAGAGGAAAGGAGTTTTAAAAACGAAAAGCTTTTAATTCCACCCTGTCTAAAAGAGCGGTATGAGTGGAACCTTCCCCCTTCCCTCCCCCATAAACATGTGAAGCATACTCCATACATGGAAGGATAAAGCCCCCGTACACAGTTACTAGCTGAGGGAGGGGGGAGGAGAGAAAAACTGGCAGAGATAACTGAGAATGGCTGTTTTGACTAGAAGTGAGAAGTGAAGTATCCGGTTTAGTATATAAGTAAAGGGCAAACCGAGGATGTTCAGTGTAGAAGAGGGAGACAATTGAGTGTCAGTGAAGGAGAGAGGATACTTATCTAGAAGTCTGTGTCGAGTTGATAGATGGAGGAAGTGTTTTGAGGCATTAAACATTAGTAAATTTGCTCTGGACCAATAAAAAATTTTAGAGAGAGATCTGATATATATATATATATATATATATATATATATATATATATATATATATATATATATATATATATATATATATATATATATATATATATATATATATATATATATATATATATATATATATATATATATATATATATATGTATATATATATATGACATTAAACGAGTAGGAATTTTTTATTCATAATATATGCCAATGACAAATCTAATAAATATCGATAAAATTAAACATTGGCTAGACTCAAATGCAATTACTGAATTAAATTTAATTTGTCAATAAATATAATCCAAGACATTAAAATTAAATATCTTTAAAACATCACATTTTCCAAAAACAGATCACATAATGTTTATTTTTCACCTTTTGAAAAAAAAAATATATATATATATATATATATATATATATATATATATATATATATATATATATATATATATATATATATATATATATATATATATATATATATATATATATATATATATATATATATATATATATATATATATATATATATATATATATATATATATATATATATATATATATATATATATATATATATATATATATATATATATATATATATATATATATATATATATATATATATATATATATATATAAAACAATCAATGATTTCTTACCATTTATATAAATTCACCGCCCTCTTTCTCATTATACACAGAAGCTCTTTAAGGAGGAACGTGAAAAACTGGAGAATATGGAGCTTCGGTTGAAGGCAGATCACGAGAAGATCGCAGCACGGACAACGCTGTGTATACAGGAGGTTCTTTTTCAGAGCCACAAGAAAGGCGAGGGTAAAATTGTCTCCTCACCTGATGGCCGCGCCGCCCTACTGCTTGCCTCACGCAAAGGCCTCCTGCAGGTAATTCATCTTATACTGCAAGAGGGTCACTTTCACGTGAATGAGGTACTGGACGACACTTGTGGCACCACTGCCCTCCACCAGGCGGCCTCACACGGCCAGGACGGCTGCGTGGCGCTGCTGCTGAGTGCCGGCGCTAACCCACAACAATGCGATACCTATGACCAGACACCCCTCCACCTGGCTGCCATGTTTGGCCATAAAAGTACTTTTGAACTCTTAGCAACTCGAGAGACACAGGACCATCCTTGCCGCGCGGGCACCACCGCTACACAGGTGAAAGAAAATTTTAAAGTTTATCATAGTAAGTATTTTAAATATAAGCGTAATTTGTTAAAGCCAATCGACCGTCATGACCCCGAAAGCGTCATAAGAAATCTTGTGAAATCCATAGGCCTGCAAGAGCTGCGGGAAGAGACAAAACGGGTGGCTGTGGACCTATCAAAGGGTGAGGCCCTTGAAGTAAAGGAGGCAGTCATGGCGGAAATAAGCATTATCATGAAAAAGGTGTCAGCCGCTAATCCCACCTACCGCGGCAACTTGAGTCTGACAGGCAGTTCTCGGGACGGATCTAAGTTGTACGCCCCTGACGAATTTGATATAAATCTCGTGATTCACGAGAATGATGTAAGAGTATATATTAGTAAGAGAAGGGAAGAGGAAGCCCTGCTGAAGGGCAGGCTACAGATTTCTGTAAAGACTGACAACCCCCACTTTGAGGGTAATAGATTTATGGCTACTCTGTATGAGGAGGTCCACCGCTGCCTCGCTGGTTATACCCTGCAGGACAAAAGACTGAGCCTCGTGCCGCCGGGCCTTACAAGCACGCAGGTGGGCGTGGCACTCTCCCTGGCATGGCAGGGGCGAGAATATCCACTGCTGCTGATCGGCGTGGACCTGGTGCCGGTGCTGGAGGTGCCGTGGCTGGAAGAAGTTTCAAGACCCTTCCTCACTCCCAAGAACACCACCACTATGCAGCTCAGTAATGCTGCAGACGGCACATGGCGCTGCAGCTTTGCCTTGACAGAGGCCAAGGTGCTGGAGATGTTGATACCCGCGGAGCGAAAGGTACAGCTAATGGGAAAGATACTTATTTCCCGCCTCAAGGCTGAGCGCTGGATGCCTCGGCACAAAAAGAGCTTTTTCAAATGGTTTGCCACACGGGAGTGGAACATCGCGGTGCCGAGTGGGTTCTGCTTCAAGAACGCGCTCCTGCGATGGCTGGAAAATAAGCGGTGGAGGGAGGTGGAATCTTGGGCTAAACAGGAGGCGGACCATGCAAAGGAGTTGGGGGCTAGACGGAAAGGGGACTCCGCCAAGCAGCTCAGAGCAGGGCAGGAGGGGGACCCTGCCAAGTGGCTGGTGGAGGTGTTCAGACTGATGTGTGCAAACCCAGAAGAATCACGAGAGCAACTGACAACTCAAAACAGCTCCGCCTACTTTGGAGGAGACTGTGAGGGGCGGAAGCCTGGGGACGGGGCGCCTGTCATCGTGCAGTGTCTCGAGGAGTGTTTGGAAAAGTTGTGTCCTGGTTCGGCCTCAGCCAAGACAGACAAGGCCACAGCGGAAGATGCAGACTCCTGTAATCATTAGCAGTTAATTGTGCCACGCATCGTAACGCCCCCCACTTACACAGGAACACAAGTCCTCGGTGCTCGATTTCCAGATTCAACAGTTTATTTAGCCAATTACTTGTAAATCTGATATAAAGAAAATATAGATTTTCATGGGACGAGCCTTGTGAGGGAAAAATATTCTCTTAATAGGCTCTCATCTGTGTACACTTGTTGGCTCCTATAACATCACAGGCTGAATTATGTAATACTACAAACTGATGTAAATGTCACATATGGCCAGTAATTATTATAGTATAATATAATAGTCAAATTGCATCACATATGGTGAAACAGGTTTTAGTTATATCTCTGAATTATTTGATTAATTGATTAAATCTAAATGGAAAGTCATATCTGTACATCTAAGTATCAAATGTAAGTGGTAATTGGTTAACACAAACCTTTAAGTTAAGGCTTATAAATTACTGGTATTCACTTGCAAACATCAGTGACATTAAGATAACAAATATTTTGTATAGGTTTATTAAGACAATGTATGAATTGGATGTATATTAGTCACCTTGACTCGATAAGATAATTAAATATGTTATTAAATCTAAATGGAATGTCAAATCTGTACATCCATATATCAAAAGTAAATGGTAATTGGTTAAAACAAACTGTTACATTAAGGACATCTGATATTAAAGAAAAAAAAAAAAACTCTCCCTAAACGACACTCAATTGCTATAAGTATGTTCATGTGTGGAAATCATAAGTTGCCTATTGTAAGTGGTAGGTTGTAGGTAGGTGTAGGAGAAAATAGGATTTTTTTTCTTTTTTCTTTATGTGATCTTAATAATCACAGTGGCCGCCGACTTAAGTGTATGAGCCCTGCACCCGCTTCTATTATAAATTTACATTGTAAACGAAAAACACAATGTTTCTGTATCTGCATATGAAATAATGATAATAATAATAATAATAATAATAATAATAATAATAATAATAATAATAATAATAATAATAATAATAATAATAATAATAATAATAATAACAATAATAATAATAATAATAATAATAACAACAACAGATCAGGAAAGTGGCTGGCGATGACACCAGGGACCATGCGGCCTTTGTTTTGGGCGGGAACGGGAAGTTGAGGGATATATATATATATATATATATATATATATATATATATATATATATATATATATATATATATATATATATATATATATATATATATATATATATATATTTATATATATATATATATATTAATGGCCCTTCACATAACTGTTTAGTGTTAAAATGGCCCAAGATGTCAAAGACGTTGGACCACTATTCAAAAGTTCTTTTCTATAACTAGGAAGAAAAATACATACAATTTTTTTTTTTGTTATACCAACGTAAATGCAATAAAAATTGGAAATTGTTTGAGCGAGGAACGTGACTATGTTGTCAAATTTAACTAAGTTCATCAAAGAAATAGCTTCTTATTTTAAAGAAAATTCGTGTGATGTAATTGCTGCCTCATAAGTGATTTCTGTATTTATCATGTATTACAGTTTCTACTCTCATACCCTGCTTGGGGTCATTAGAGTTTAATAAAACTTTCAAAGCTTTCAACCCTTTCAAGCAGATATCTCAAATTTGCAATTTATATATGAAAATAAGTCATTCCTTTGTATTTTGTTTCGTAAATATAAAACTGTTCATCTTTATATTATGAAAAGAATTGGGTGAATATACGAAATATATATATATATATATATATATATATATATATATATATATATATATATATATATATATATATATATATATATATATATATATATATATATATATATATATATATATATTTATATATATATATATCAATATATATCTATCTATCTATCTATCTATCTATCTATCTATCTATCTATCTATATCTATCTATCTATCTATCTATCTATCTATCTATCTATCTATCTATATATATATATATATATATATATATATATATATATATATATATATATATATATATATATATATATATATATATATATATATATATATATATATATATATATATATATATATATATGCAGAAAGAAAGAGAGAG
The DNA here is from genome assembly GCF_035594125.1 of Scylla paramamosain. Lineage (NCBI taxonomy): Eukaryota > Metazoa > Arthropoda > Malacostraca > Decapoda > Portunidae > Scylla > Scylla paramamosain. The sequence continues at coordinate 1,211,116 of NC_087186.1, forward strand.
AGAGAGAGAGAGAGAGAGAGAGAGAGAGAGAGAGAGAGAGAGAGAGAGCAAAGGTTCACAGGTTGGTATTGAGTCCCGTTGAGATGTGAGGTGTCCCGTTTAAATTTTTAGTAAAGAACAGATCGAGGATGTTCATTATTGAAGAATGGGATATTTGAATGTCACTGAAGAAAAGCAGGTAGTTATTTGCAAGGTTGTGTCAAGTTGATAGATGCTCTACCCCAATGCGAAATTTTAGGCAGATCAGATGTCATGCATTCTGTGGGTACTCTAAGTTAGTTGTTTAATTCATAAAGCGATAGACACGAAAGGACATGGAAAAGTGCACATTATTATCAGTGTAAGAGTGGATAGAATAAGAGGATTCCTTTAAAAGATCATTGATGAATAATAGTAGGAGTGTGGTAACAGGTCAAAAACCTGAGGAACACAATTGTTAATAAACATAGGGGATGAACAGCAATAGAATGGTCAGAAATGAAACTTATGGAGAAGTTACAGAGAAGAGGGCAGAAGACAGGAGGGCATATTTTTTTTTTTTACGTAAGAGGGTCACTGGCCAAGGGACACAAAATCAGAGAGAGAGAGAGAGAGAGAGAGAGAGAGAGAGAGAGAGAGAGAGAGAGAGAGAGAGAGAGAGAGACAGAGAGACAGAGAAATCCCACTAAGGCGCCAGTCCGAAAACAGACAGCCAAGAGAATCATCCAAAATTGATAAGAGTCTTGAAACTTTCCCCTTGAAAGAGTTCAAGTCATAGGAATGAGGAAATACAGAAGCAGGCAGAGTTTACCAGAAAAAAAAATAAAAAGTATGAATGATTGAGAATACTGGTTAACTTAGAGAGGTGGACAGAATAAAGATGAGGGAAAGAAGAAAATTTTGTGCAGTGCAGCCATGGGAGGAGAGGAGGCATACAGTTAGCAAGATCAGAAGAGAAATTAGCATAAAAATATCGGTAGGAAATAACAAGAGATGGAATATTGCGGTGATGAGAAAGAGGCTGAAAATAGTCAGTTAGAAGAGAGGAATTTATAAGACAAAAAACTTTTTGATTCCACCTTGCCTAAAATAGCAGTATGATTGAGCCCTCCCCTCCATGCATGTGAAGCACACTCCATACATGGGCGGATAAGACCCCTATACAAAATAACCAGCTGGGGGTGAGAAAAACTGGCGAAGACGACTCAGAACGCCTAACTTCATAGAAACTGTCTTACCTAGAGATGATATGTGAAGTTTTCAGTTTACATTATAAGTAAAGGACACACCGAGGATGTTCAGTGTAGAATAGGGGGACAGTTGAGTGTCATTGAAGAAGAGGGATAGTTGTCTGGAAAGTTGCGTCAAGTTGTTAGATGGAGGAATTGGGTCTTTGATGCATTGAACAAGTAGTAGGGAAAATGCCACCAGGGTCTCCTATCCTAAAATGGCATGCCACAGGGGTCCCCATTTCATGGGGGCCTCGTTGTTTGCCATTCTAGGATAGGGGACCCTGGTGGCATTTTTCTGGGGAACCTCAGTGGCAAGGCATTTCAGGATGGTGACCTTTGCGGTAAATTAACGTCAGAGAATTGGGGATCATTCAAGGCCATATTACAGGGGAGCGACGGTGACGGCGGCGCTGACAGGAAGAGGCGGGGACGTGCGTCCTTATCCTTCGGCGGCTATGAAATCACTAAGTGAATCAATAATGGTGGGTGGAAAGTAATTGAATGGTAAGGGGGGTGGAGCAGAGCCTGAACGCATTAGGTGAGGCAGGCAGTGGGGATCGCTGATGCCTTGACGCCAGGGTCGCCGATCCTAAAATGGCATGCCATGGGGGTCCCCAAGGCACGCGCGGATCGTGGGCGGCCAGTGTGGTTGAGCCTTGCCATCACATATTCCCTCCAACGTCTCAGTACATTCCAATATCTCCCACCACTCGATGGTCAAGGTCAGCGGAAGGAAAGGGGAGGAGGACTGAAAACGTTAGGAAAGTGGCTGGCGACGCCACCAGGGACCATGCGGCCTTTGTTTTGGGCGGGAACAGGAAGTTGAGGGCTATAGGATGGGCGGCCATGTGGCCGCCACGCGCTAGTCATGCGCTGTACCGTTATAAACTCCAGCCTGTCAAGTTATATATGACATGAAAAGTTGAAGTTTAAAGTCGGTCTGTTAATTGACAGGGCATAAAAAAACATGTCGTTCAGAGATAGTGGCGATATATATGTATATCTATCCTCTCTTGCAGGCGGCAGGTCATTTTTCAAAAACACAACAACAGAATTTGAAAACCAAATCTTACCCATTCATTTAGACACCATCAGGGATTATGAAGTTTGCCTGTGTAATATCTTATTCCCTAAACATTTCTACTGCATTACGGAAGGAGATCCAAATTCCAGTACATCGTTTTATGGCCGGATTAAACAGTCCCAGTTTGATGTCTATGAATGTAACACGTATACCTATCTACTGGAAAGGAATATCGTCTCCAATTTTAACAATAAGAACATACCTCCTACACCTAAAGCGATCAATGGACAGATAGTGAGAGAGCTTCAAACAATTTTGAAGGAGTCCTTTAAGATCTATTTCTCATACTCGGAAATTATCTATTATGACCTCGACTTAGAGAGAGTCGAAACTTGAGTGTTTCCCAGTCATAGCAGATGGTGTGCAAGTGTTTTAGAAAAAAAAAAAAAAAATGGGTGTTCACTGTGGAACAGCAGAGACACGGCTTTTATGTGAAGTGTGTGTGTGTGTGAGAGATGGCACACAAAACCATGCCTGGCCCTCATGTGTGGAAGACCAGTGTGATTTATGCGAGCGGTGTGGTGTTCTGTTTCCACATCCTCCATCAGAACACACCTGCGAAGTTGGAGATTCTGATTCTTCTGGTAAGCATTATTTCTTATTTTGGCGAGAATGTATAATAATAAAGATGAAATGACTGTCAATCTTTTCAAGTTTGAGCGCTGAGTACATCTTCCTGTACAGGTTCACACTCAATTGAGCAGAGCGTTGACGTAGAAAACATATATATATATATATATATATATATATATATATATATATATATATATATATATATATATATATATATATATATATATATATATATATATATATATATATATATATATATATATACACTACAAATAATAAATCAGTAAATACGGTACCATTGCCACTATTACTAGCCACTATTAAGCCACAAACTCCACCTCCTAGACCCAACTGTCTCCAGCCATGGACGCTGATATGCTGCTAGTCTCTTCTTCCTCAAGATCTACAAGTCATCATCATCATCATCCTGATCTATGTTACCGCTGTGTTCATTTTTTTTGTCGGCTGTCTGTCTATTCCACACCACAAAAAAAAAAAAAATAGATAAATAAATAAATAAATAAATAATAGTTGCTCTAAGCTGCGGAGCGGCTGGGGGGATCTGATTTTTAGACGCGTCGCAGACTTGGTCATACGGAGCTCGCCTCCATACGCCACGCCAACTGTCGCGCCGCCGTGATGGTTGCCGCGAGTGACATGTTGCTATAAATGACTCTGCGTATTCAATATGTGGAGTTTTATTTGCATTTTGATCGCGCTATCATGTTTACGAGTGTATTTTTTCTACTTAAGTGTAATAATATATATCAGCATTAAATACTAAATTGTTGAAAATAGCGAGCATAAGTAATACACATAAATCTTCACAGTTCAACTCATCGTAATACCATTTTCTTTTTTGTTTTGTTAATTTTTTTTATCATACATCTTGATTTTATGTTCACTGCTGAGTCTGGTGGTGTCAACCAAAGCTGGTTATCCCGTATATGCAGTGAATTATGGCATATAATTCACGCATTTTGCGCGCACGATAACACGAAATGTGCAAAACACGGCAAAGCGGTGAGTCTGACGAAGAAATGTCATATGAAAGATGCGCCGTCAAAAGTTTCTTAATGGGAGGTGTTTCCGAGACTGAAATCGCAATTTTTGTATGCGATGGACACCAAAAGGTGCTCCTGTCCAGATCATTGTTGTATCCTCCAGGGGCCAGGCGGAGCGGTGGGCCATGGAGATGTGTGGTAACAAAAATAGAGCCCCCTCGCTCTGCTCGGGAAATAAATAAATAAATATTTATATAATAATATAAATAATAATGATAATAATAATAATAATAATAATAATAATAATAATAATAATAATAATAATAATAATAATAATAATAATAAAAATAATGATAATAATAGTAATAATAATAATAATAATAATAATAATAATAATAATAATAATAATAATAATAATATCATTAATAATAATAAAAATAATAATATAATATAAATAATAATGATAATAATAATAATAATAATAATAATAATAATAATAATAATGATAATAATAATAATAATGATGATAATAATAATAATAATAATAATGATAATAATAATAATAATAATAATAATAATAATCACATGTCATCTAGTTCCTTCTCAGTCCTGCTTTCTTTTAACATCTCTTGTTTGAAACTCTCTTACTGTAATTGTCCTGTCCATCTCTATTTTACTTTCATCTCATTTATACAATCTCCCCAACTTCACTTGCTCCGTAATCCATTTTTTTTTTTTTTTTTGTCTCTCCTCGTTAAACCAAGTATTGATATATTTCCTTTTTGATATTCAAAAGTTTTCATTACACTCCACGTTTCCCTTCAAGAATACTTACTTTTAAACTCTACCTTAGTTCAGTCACTCATATCATCAACCTGCCAAATGCCAACAAACTAAATGAAAATCATATCGACACGTAGGTATTTTTCTCTCATTTCTTTAAGGACGAGTGGCGTGGCGTGGCCCGGGATTGAGGCAATTTCCGATTGTTTGTCGACTTTCCTCCTATTTCAGTGCCACGTCAAGGGAAATATTTTCCGCTGTGTGCTCCTGACAGCTTTATGGGTCACGTCCGCCCTCCCTAACCCTCACAATAGGGAAATATATACAACTATTATTGGATGTGATTTGACAAAGAATATAGCGCTTACAGGCTGAATAAAAGAGCTGTATAGAAAATCCATATCTGTGCTGAAATATTAAAAGCGTACGCTGGCTGAGAGACAGTTAGTTAATCCCACGTTCCCATGTGATCGCAGGCTGAGCGTTTGTTCCATCGAGGCGCACCACTCCCACTGTATTGCATGCGTCGCGGGTGTACATTTCGATAGTTTACTGTCGTCGCTATTGTCTCGTCTAGGTCTTTTGTAACGACTGATCCATGTGACCCCCCCCTCTCTCTCTCTCTCTCTCTCTCTGTTGCAGCATTCACAAATAACGCTGTGTGGGGCTTGTGTTTTGTTCAGACCTGCCATACAGAATAGGGAATATTTATAAAATGACGCATGTATGAAGACTATAGCCGTGTGTGTGTGTGTGTGTGTGTGTGTGTGTGTGTGTGTGTGTGTGTGTGTGTGTGTGTGTGTGTGTGTGTGTGTGTGTGTGTGTGTGTGTAATAATAATAATAATAATGATAATAAACGGTTTATTCTTTAGGCAGTCAACAAACTGAAAATGTACATTGGGGGTGGGGAAATACTTGACATTAATCCTAAAGGTAAGTCAAATCTAGAAGGACTATTGATTGATGGCTCGCACCATGGTGGGAATCGCAATGAGTCTGTACCGGTCCGTACGCGGCGCCTTTAGGGGCGTTATCTTGTTGTGATGTCTCATGGCACGGGCCGGGCAAGGCGCGTCAGGCGGCAGCATATTTCTGAGACATGGATGATTCAGAAGTCCCCTTCCAAACTTCTCCAGAGCCTCACGGTACCTGGTGGACAGTCTGGACAGGCTCAGGGTGTTCAGGGCTTCTTCATAGGTGGTGTATGCAGGGCCAAGGATGACCCTGCACGCCCTTTTCTGCACACTCTCCAACTGTAGCTGTTGAGTTTGTGTGAGGGAGGAGGACCACGCTGGGGAGGCGTACATGAGTTTGGGGAGGATGAAGGTAAGATACACCCCCCTTAACTCATCTGTCGGCGTCCCCAGCAACCTGAGTCTGCGCAGCATGTACAGCCTGTAGGTAGCTGATCTTATGGTGCTGGCGACATGCTGCTTCCAGGTCAGCTGGTCGTCCACCGTGACTCCGAGGAGCTTGGCACATCGGACCACCTGGAGGGAGGTGAGGGCCCACTGAGAGCTGGGGAGGGGGCACTGGTACAGAGGAGGTACATAAATGCATCACCACAGTTTTGCTGTGGTTGATGGTCATCCTGCTCTCCTCCGTCCACGTCTGCAGCAGCTCCAGAATCGCTTGCAGTGGCGAGTAGTCCGGGTTCTTGGTGGAAATGAGGCGATGGTGGCGATGAGGGGTGTCAGTGAGGGCGTCGTTAATGAGGAGGAGGAAGCATAAAGGACCCATCTTGGTCCCCTGGGGGACCCCACATGTCAGCTGTTGGAAAGTAGAGACAGAGCCCTGATAGTGAACGGCCTGACGCCTCCCTGTGAGGAAGTCGGCTAGCCACGCTATCAGGTTAGGAGGGAGACCCAGACTCACTGCCTTGCTGATGACAACAGTGTGATCAACAAGATCAAAAGCCTTTTTGAAGTCCTTAAAAGCAACAGCTAGAGAGGTGTTTCGCTTGTCCAGGTGGCTGTGGATGAATTCAAGGAAGCTAGTCAGGTAATGGGAGGTGGAGGTGGCTTTAATATTTCCAAACTGTCTGATATCCACGATATTACAGATTTTGGTGTAGGCCCAGTCATATACAAAATCTTCACTAATAAGGCTAGGGATGGGAGTGATAGAGACTGGCCTGAGGTCATTGAGTGACTGTGGACTGGAGGATTTGGGGATGGGGGTGACGTAAGATGTCTTCCAGTCCTCGGGGCAAGAGTGTTGGGAGAGTGAAGCGTTTATTATGGAGCATAGTGGTGTTGCTAGCCCTACAGCAAATTCCTTGTAAATTTTTATAGGGAGGTCAGTGGGAGTGGTGGATCTTGGTTTGAATTTGAGTATTCTGTCAAAAACCTCCACCGCCTGGACACTGGGTGGATGAGAGGGGGCCGGAAGATAGGCAGGAAGGAGAGTGGTGTGGAGGGGAGGAAAGGTTTGACAGATAGCAGCAAAGTGATCGTTCATCTCCTGAGCCGCGAGAGTAGCAGGAAGGTGTGAGGTGCAAGGAAGAGACGAAGTGTGCTTTTGTAAGCCACACAAAGCTTTGATCTTAGCGTACCACTGTCTGTTGTTGGTCAGCTTGAGGTGGTGTATCTTGTCTGGGTAATAGTTTGCGTTTGTAGCCTTAATCTCCCTGATCACTCTGTTTCTTACTTTCCTGTAAAGGACCGGGCAGGAGTGGAACGCCCAGGTCCGCTGACGCATGAGTCTTTTAATGTGGGGTGTCATCCAGGGAGCGTCAGATGGGTGCGTTGTGACGCTCTTTGTTGGGAAGTAGCGGTGGAAGGCTTCTGTAGTGGTGGCGACGTAATTTTGCCATTTTAAGTGGACGTCCTCCACATCCAGCACCTTGGTCCACGGGTGTTGTGTCACCCACTGCCCAAACTCCCTCATGGCTGAGTCAGGCATGGGGCGGTGGGTCCTGGTGACAGCTGACAGGAGGGTCGAGGTGGTGGGTGTGGGTGTCTACAGTATGGAGAGGTGGGTGCTCCGTCCCATGGGAGGCAGCGGTTTGGGGGGCGAGTACTGCTGGCCCAGGTCTGTCAGTATAAGGTCAAGGATGGCTTGCTGGTGGGTGGGGAAGTTCACGACCTGCGTGAGGTGTAGCTGGTGTAGAATATCGTTGATATCTAATCTGTTGAAGTCCCCACAGATGACCAGTTTGGCGGCAGGATACTACGCCCTCAGGGCACCAGCAGTGTCGATGATGTGAGCGGTGAGTAACTGTGCTGTGGTGGCTAATAGGGGGTGGTACACGACGCACACGATGATGGAGGCCGTGTTGCTTGGATGGCAGGGGAGCGTGACTCTTACCCACAGGGCCTCTACACCGGCCGGAATATCGACAGGGAGGTGTGAGGGGCTGAGGGTAGAGCGGCAGAAAACGGCCACTCCTCCCCCCCTGCGTCCTGACCTCAGGTGATGGTAGAGCTGGTAGTCCTGCATTGTGCACACCTCAGGAACAATCTGCCACGCCTCAGTAACCGCCACAATGTCTGCACAAGTAGAACTCACCGTCACGATTAATTCGTCCATATTGTTGGCTAAAGATGTTGCATTGAAGAAGAGGAGGGAGGGGAGACTGTACCAAATACGAGGTACTTCAATGTGCCTGTATTCCTTCTTCCCCACCCTGCGGTCAACTCTGGCACTTGAGTTCACAACCTTGATGGGACGAACATGTTTCCCTCCCTTCGACCCGCGGTTCCGAAATAGTTTCATGGTCTTAAGGCACTTTATCACGGTGAGCGGCGAGTAACCTGATCCTCGCCTGCGACGTAGGAGGTAGTTGTGTTCGTACGTTTGCACTGGAGCACACATTGTTCATTATGTGTCACCACTCGCTCGCTAAATGTGTTCACAAGTACAACAATTCCACCAGGGCGAGCCTAAAACTAAAAGCTAAGAGTTGAAAACAGAAAAAAAAAAAAAAACTAAGGTCGCTATCACTAGGGGCGGGAAAGGCCAACAAGCTGGCCGAGGCTGCCCGAGAGCGCCAAAGGTCACACGTCCTGCCCGTGTGAGGTCAGAACAGTGTGTGTTTGTGTGTGTGTTTGTGTGTGTGTGTGTGTGTGTGTGTGTGTGTGTGTGTGTGTGTGTGTGTGTGTGTGTGTGTGTGTGTGTGTGTGTGTGTGTGTGTGTGTGTGTGTGTGTGTGTGTGTGTGTGTGTGTGTGTAACTTGTCTGATAGCAAATTAGCCTCCCCAAAAAATAAAAATATATCAACAACAACAACAACAACAACAACAACAACAACAACAATAACAACAGCAACAGCAATAGCAACAGCAACAGCAACAGTAGCAGCAACAACAACAGCCAATACACACATACATAAATAAATAATATATGGGACAATAGTATTAGCAGCAGCAGCAGCAGCAGCAGTATCAGTAGTAGTAGTAGAAGTAGTAGTAGTAGTAGTAGTAGTAGTAATAGTAGTAGTAGTAGTAGTATTGTAATAATAATAATGATAGTAATAATAATAATAATAATAATAATAATAATAATAATAATAATAGTAATAATAATAATAATAATAATAATAATAATAATGATAATAATAATAATAATAATAATAATAATAATAATAATAATAATAATAATAATAATAATAATAATAATAATAAGTAATAAAGATAGACCTCAATGTTTTCCTTCCTGCAAATACGCCACACTGCCAGAGGGAGAGCGCATCACTCCAGCACACAGGCGAGCTATCTAAAATGAGTTGTTCCTGCTGTTCAGCAACTGCATTTTTCACCTCAAGTCTTCAGGCTGGGAAAAGAAAAAAGTGAGTATAACACGAATGTTCCATAAACATCATCACATATAAATACGGTCTATTATGTCCTCTACTCATATATGTGTCAGTCATCGTTTAAGAGCGATAGGTTTGCATCTCTTATCATTTATGAATGATTTCAGAGCTTGCGTCATTCCCAAGGCCAGTATTTGTCATTCTTTATCATCTCTCACAGCAAGTTAACTTGATTCCTCGTGTTTTGAATCCCTGAAAAATTTACCTCGGATGTGCAGCCATAAAAGATTGGTTGGGTATTAGCTAGACACTCATGACACACACCAGCGGACCAATCAGGCCACTGTACTCACCACGGCCCATCTTGAGTTTGGTTGACCTTTAATGTCTCATCACTATAAGGCTTTTCTTCAGTGTTATCCTTTTCTGAGACCTGTTATCACAGCATATATTTGTATATTGTCTTAAGTATCCCTACACGGGCCTCCATTTTCTTTTGGTACTTTTTATAACCGTGTTAGACGTTAAATCAATAAGAAATATGAAAATCACCTTATATGGAAATATAAAACAACATTATGGAAACCGTGACCTTTCAGTGTTTTGAGATTCTTAAGGACAAAAAAAGCTAAACCGCATTAAAAAAACAAATCTTTAAAAAGAGGCAGAATAACATTACCAAAACAAGTATTTTTAGTATTTTTGAGATTGTTATGCACAAAAAAAAACTCCAAAATGCATAGAAATTACCTTATATGGAGAAAAGAAAGACATTACGATGAACGTGTATAATGAGTGTTTTTAACCTTTTTAGAAACCAAAACGCGATAACAATTAAATAGCATTTTGTATGAAGAAAGAGAACAACTTTACCAATAACGCGTATTTTTAGTGTAACTTAACCAATAACGCGTATTTTTAGTGTATTTCACATTAATAGGTACTAAAACACCAAAATTCATGCAAAGCATCTTATATGGATATTTTTTTAGTTTCTGAGGTACGAAAACGCCAAAACGCATGAATAGCACTCTATAAGGACAAAAGGAACATTACCAAAACGTGTATTTTTAGTGTATTTCACATTCTTGGGTGCTAAAACACAAAAAAAAAAAGCATGGAAAGGAACCTAAATTGGAAAAGAAAACAACATTACCAAACAAACGTGTCCTTTGTTTATGAGCGTGTTAGTTACCAAAAAGTTAAAAAGTATCTAAAACACCCTATAAAGCAAAAGCAAACAACTTTACCAAAATCATGTCTTTTCAGTGTTTTGAGTTACACTCAAAAGACACGTTTATGGAAATCTCGTTTTATTCCCCTATATTGGGAGCTTTGCATCCATTTTTACCTTATAGCACGAACAATGTGAAATACAGTCAAAATATACATTTTTGTAATGTTCTTTTACTCATCATACAGTGCTATTTATGCGTTTTAGTGTTTTTGTACCTAAAGAGCTTAACAATATTTATAATACACGTTTTTCGTAATGTCGTTTTTTTATAGGGTGTTTTGCATGAATTTTTGCGTTTCAGTACCTTATAATTTGAAATACACTCAAAATAAACATTTTATGTAACGTTGTTCTGTTTCTCTATGTAGAGTATTATTAATGCGGTTTCGCTTTTTAGTATCTAGGAAGCTCATGATTCACGTTCCTCGTAACGTCCTTTCGTTTCTTTATATATTGTATTTTCCACGTATTTTTATCTTTTTGTATGTGACAAGCTCAAAAATACTCCAAATATTTGTTTTTGATAATGTTATTGTATTTTTTTCTATAAACGGCGTTTTGCATGTGTTTTTTTGCATTTTGTACGTAAGTAGCTCAATGCACTGAAAAGAGACGTTTTTATTAATATTTTCTTTCCCAACAAAGGAAGTTTTCCATTTTTTATTTTCTTTTTAGCGTTCTGGTACATAGCACGCTGATAAATACTCAAAAGACAATGTGGAAATCCCTTTCCTTTCCCCGTATTGCTATTTTTGCATACATTTTGGCGTTTTATTACAAAAGGAGCTCAAAAACCTAAGAATGTGAAATATACGCAAAATTCAAGTTTTTACTAGTCTTATGTTTCTAAATATAGATTTCTATTCATGCTTTTCCGAGTTTTAGTGCCTAAGAAACTGAAAAAGACGTATAATAGAGGTTACTCGTAATGTTTTTTTGTTTCCTCATCAGATACATTCCATGGATTTTATTTTTTTTATTTATTTATTTTTTTTTACGTAACAAGCTAAAAAAAGAAAAACTGAAAATACTTGTTTTTGTAAATATAATTTTGTTTCACCATAAAGGGCTATTTTTGCATGCATTTTATAATTTTGGTACGTAAGTAACGTACAAACAGTAACAAAACTGTGGATTTTGATTGTTTTTTGAGCTTCTTTTGTAATGAAACGCCAAATTGTATGCAAAGTACTCTGTAATAGGAAACGAAATAGTATTACCAGAAACGTGTGTAATGAGAGTTTCTGAGCTTCTTAGATACTGGATCACAAAAATGCGTGAAAACACTCTATATAGAGAAACAGAACATTACCAAAAACGTGTGTTCTTAAGCATTTTTTCATTTTATTATGTACTAAAACACAAAAATGCATGCAAAGCGTGTGGTTTGAAAAACAGAACAACGTTACCAAAAACGTGTATTGTTTGAGCTCGTTAGGTACCAAAACGCCAAAAAGCATCCAAATTACTCTATATGGGAAAACAAAAGCACATTATGAGACATGTGTATAATGTGTTTTTGAACTTCTTAGCTACCGAAACGCAAAAATGTGTAAATAGCACTCTATATGGAGAAACATAAGGGCATTACCAAAATCGTGTATTTTCAGTGCTTCTCACATTGTTAGATTAAAATTAAAAAAAAAAAGTAAGAATGCAAGAAAGCATTCTATATGGGGAAACGCAATATTACTAGAAAAGTGTGTTTTAAATGCTTTTGAGCGTATCATGTACCAAGATGTAAAAAAAAAAAAAATCGTGAACTTCCCGAAACGTGTATTTCTTTTTTTTTATTGTTGTTTTTTAGCTTCCCAAGTACCAAAACACACACAAAAAAACGTGTGCATATCAATCTATATGGAAAAAAAAATAAATAAATACAAAACTCGTATTTTAGTTGTTTTTGAGCCTCTTACGTATGAAACTTATAAAACTCCAATTTGGGTGTTTTTTTGAGATTCTTTTGCATGAAACCGAAAAAACGCAGGTAAAAAAAAAAAACATTAACGAAAAACAGACAGACATTACTAAAATTTCAGTAATTGTTGTTAAACACAAAAACGACAAAATGCATGCAAAATATCCGATATGGTGAGACAAATTACCAGAAACGTGTATTATCAGTGTTATTAAACTTAGGTAACAAAACGCTAAAACGCGTGAATAGCGCTCTATAAGTAGAAACAGAAGAAAATCTAATAAAATGTGTGTTTCAAAAGTTTTTTTTGAGTTAGGTATCAGAATGACAAAAAGAATACAAAGATATGAGGAAACGAAACGACATCACCAGAACCGTGCTTTTTTACTTTTTTTTTTTTCATCATTTTAGCCACTAAAACGCTAAAAAGCATAGAAATAATTTTATATGGGAATACAGAACATTACAAAAAAAGGTGTCTTTTTCAGTGTTTTTAAGCTTCATTATCGAAAACGTTAAAACGCATGCAAAATACATTTCATAGACAAGCAGAATAACATATGGAGAAAGAAAATGACGTTACCAAAAACATGTATTTTGAGTGTTTATCACATTGTTAGGTACCAAAACGCCAAAATACATGCAAATCACTCAGTATACGAAACTAATGACAATATCAGAAACGTGTCTTTTAAATGTTTTTGAGTGTTTTAGTACCCTTTATTGGAATACAAAACATTAAAAAAAGGTGTCTTTTGTGTGTTTTTCAGCATCTTACCAAAACGATAAAAAGCACGCAAAAACACCCATTATAGAGAAACAGAGCAACATTTCCAAAAAAAGAAAGTGCTTCTTAGGTAACGAAACGGCAAAATGCATGTAAAGAACCCTATATATTAAAACGATATTACCAGAAACGTATATTATAAATGTTGTTGACCTTTTTTAGTTAACAAAAGGCTAAAACACGTGAATTCACATTGTTAGGTAAGAAAACGCCAAAAAATCCATACATGGAATAACGAAAAGACATTACAAAAAACGTTTAATATGAGTGTTTTTTTTTGAGCTTCTTAGGTACCAAAACACAAAAAAGCTTTAATAGCACTCTGCATGTAGCAGCGGAACAACATAACCATAAACGTATATATTGAGTGTTTTTTACAGCTAGGTACCAAAAATATCAAAATGTATGTAAAGCAACATATATTGGAAAAAGAAATTATATTTCCAAAAACGTGTCTTTTGAGGGCTGATGAACATGTTAGGCACCAAAACACTTTATTGGAATACCAAACAATATTACGGAAAACGTGATTTCTTTTTTGTTTTGTTTTGTGTGTGTGTGTGTGTGTGTGTGTGTGTGTGTGTGTGTGTGTGTGTGTGTTTAAGCTTTTTACGTACCAAAACGCTAAAACGCATGGTAAAACACCTATCATGGAAAAAGAATGATTACCAGAATTAAATATTTTGAGAGTTTTTGATCTTATTGCGTACAAAAATGCCAAAATGCATGTTAAGTGCATTATATAGGGGGAAAAAAAAATGACATTACGATTGATGTGTATTATGCGAGTTTTTGAGCTTCTTAGGTACCAAAACATTAAAACGCATGAACAGCATTCTATGGAGAAACAGAACAACATTACCAAATATGAGCATTTTGAGTGTTTTTCACCTTGTTAGATGCCAAAACTCCAATGGGAAAACAAAACGACTTTATAAATGACATGTCTTTTGATTGTCTTTGAAAGTGTTAGACACCAAATCGCTAATGAAAATCATCCTATATGGTATACAAAAGATCATTAAGGAAAAACGTGTCTTTTAAGTGTTTTTGAACTTTTTCGTACCAAAACACTAAAACACATGGAAAACTCCCTTTAACGAGAATCAGAATAACTTTAACAAATTAATGTATTTTGAAAGTTTTCGACCAAGTAATGTACAAAAACGCAAAAATGCTTACAAAGTACCCTATATGTAGAAAAGAAAAGACATCACGTGATACAAGTATTATTAGTGTTTTTGAGTTTCTTAGGCACCAAAATGCAAAAACGTGTTAGTAACATTCTATATAGAAATATATATCATTACCAAAACCGTGTATTTTGAGTCTTTCACATTATTAGATATCAAAACTCCAAAACGCATGAAAAATCCCTTATATGTGGAAAGAATTGACATTATTAGAAACTTATGTTTTGAGAGTTTTTTTTTTTTTTTTTTTTTTTGTGTATTATATGCACCAAAACGCTGAAAAATAATAAAAGCACCCTATATGGTAATAGAAAACAACACCAAAAACGTGTGTTTTTAGTGTTTTTAGCTTACGTACCAAAACCTTAAAACGCATGCAAAACTCCCTTTATGAAGAAACTGTATAACATTACCAAAAACAAGTATTTTGAGTGTTATTGCGCTTGTTACATACAAAAACGCCAAAAATACATGCAAAGTATCCTATATAGGGAAACGATAGGACATTACGAGAGATGTGAATGATGAATGTTTTTGGGATTCTTGAGGTACCAAAACACAGAAACGCATAAATATTGCTCTTTACGGAGAAAGAGAACATTACCAAAAGTGTGTAGTTTCAGTGTATTTCACATTGTTAGGTAACAAAACGACAAAATGCATGGAAAGCATTATATAAGGAGAAAACAAACTTTTTCAGAAACGTTTCTTTTAAGTGGTTTGGAGGGTGTTTAGCACGACAACGCTAAAAAGCACGGGAAACACCCTATATGAGAAAAGAAAACAATATGAACGAAAACGAGTCTTTTTAGTATTTTTGAGCTATTTACGTACCAAAACGCTAAAACACATAGAAAATACACTTTATGGAAAAACTAAATAACAAAAAAAAAAAAAACATTTTGATTGTTTTGAACTTATCTACAAAATGACAAAATGAATGAAAAGTAACCAATATGGGGAAACGAAAAATGATAACGAGAAACGTGTATCATGAGTGTTTTTGAGCTACTTAGGCACCAAAATGCGAAAAGGCATCAATAGCACTCACTGGGATGGTTAGTGAAAGGTGAAGAAAGCCAAAGCTGGTGGTGAATATTGAAGTCTCCAAGAATGGAAATTTCCACAAAAGGGAAGAATCAAAATGTTTTCCACTTTGGAAGCAAAGTAGTCAAAGAATTTCTTGTAGTCAGAGGAGTTAGGTGAGAGGTATACAGCAAAGATAAATTTAGTTTGAGAGTGACTCTGTAGTCGTAGCCAGATGCTAGAAAACTTGGAATATTCAAGAGCGTTGGCACGAGAGCAGGTTAAGTCATTGCGAACATAAACGCAACATCCAGCTTTGGATTGAAAATGAGGATAGAAAAAATAGGAGGGAACAGAAAACGGGCTAATGTCAGTTGCCTCAGACACCTGTGTTTCAGTGAGGAAAAGAAGATGAGGTTTAATATAGGAGAGGTGGTGATGTACAGATTGAAAATTAAATCTGAGACCGCGAATGTTGTAGAAGTTAATGAAAAAAAAGTTGACAGGGATGTGAAGACACTTAGGGTCGATATCAGAAGACATTTGTGATCCCTTTCCCAGATGTTCCAGAGTGGTTTTGAATTATCAATTACCGCTGGACACTGTTCATTAGTTTCTTACCTTTGTATAATAGGTAAAGTCACTCTTGGTGAGTTTCTGTGGTTTTCAGGTGAATTTCAAAAGTGAACGTATAAAAATAGGTATATTTAGATATATGTACAGAGTTTTGGAGAAGGGTGTGGCGCGTATGGGACAACAGATGTCCTCTGCGTTTTACAGCGTTACACCCTGGCAAGAGACTGCCGGAGCCGGCACAAGGGACACTTAGCGCCTTCAAAAAGTGCTGACAGTAGAAATAGGGGCGGGTTGACCGCACTCACAGTACATGAATATATTCATAATTATAACTCTCTAATTACATAAATAAGGCAAGGGAAAAGCTACTTATAGCTAAGAGTAATACATGCCGAAATACATTAGAGAGAGATTAACTATGGAGAATACTTAGATACTATAATGTAGGTGCTACCGATTACTTATCGATGGCAATAAAAGGAGTATGGAAAGTTCCATGGTGTGTGTGTGTGACGTACGGTGGCGTGATCATATCCGCCTCACCCTTATCCGCCAACACCCACTATCTACACTTATGCATATATGTATACATACACTTATATTGCTAATCAAGCAAGGCATTATAAATACAATACATATTATTATTAATTATGTGACACCGTTACATCGCTCGGTCACCTACTTGACGTGTCCTCGCGAATACAGTGTACCTAACCATGTTATGTGTATGAAACTCCTTCATTAAGACGTTTACGTCTACTGTCAAGATATATATACAAATTTAAGGCTTTCCTAACACACACATACAAGAATATTAACAAAAACATTAAAATAAGGCAAGGTGTCAGGACACTTGGATAGAGAATCCCAGGTTTCAGATATACTGGTAAAGATGTCTCTATAGCCTCTGAAAACTCTTCTGTGTTTGAGAAGGAAAGAGCGGATAAGGATAAGAAATCCTTGACTTTGACTTGTGAAATTCTCCAGGAAGGTGAAAGGTCTGTCGTGAAAGCTAAGTGAATCCCAGAAGGGTAAATGGTTAGTTTACTAGAACGTACATGACAAGCATCTTGTACCGCATAACGTCCTATAACCTCCTCATAGGTGGTCCCTTGTGGGCAAGTCACTGAGACATAAAAGTTTTCTGTGAAATAAAAGTAATGATATCCATGAAAATTGCATTGCAAAATAGGTTTTGAAACCACATGCTTGTATGGACAGAGTGTTAGAGCTGCAGACACCTCTGAACGTGTCAAGACGACTTCACAAATACCTTTTACTACAGGTAAGAAGGCAAATTGGATACTTGAACAATGGTACAAATGTAAGTATGAAGATTAACAACGTTTTAATTCAGTTAAATCTCCAATTGTATATAATGAAAAATCCTTGGCTATTAGCAGTAAGTAGGGATTCATGTCCAATGTCATCACAGAATTATTAACGGAAAATGGAAAATGTTTAATCTCATAGGCCTCAAAATGATACTGAGATTTAAAAGATATGTTTACAATTATTGCATCTGTGGTTAAGGTAACTTTTAGCAATGGATAGTAATATTGGATCATGTCCGCTGCATACACTGGTGTCAATTTGCAGGTTGACTGACCAATTTCTATTGTGTGAAGCAAATCTTCTACAGGAAATAGTGAGGTTGTTACCCTGCCATTGACAGCATCCACCATGTTGCGAATTATCGCTTCATTAATGGAGAGTACTGAATCCAAGGAAGCTTCGAATACATGCAAAGCTTGATCTATAACCACAACGTGATTTATCACATCTAAACTATGTAAGGCATTATCAAGCACAGTAGTTAAATCATTCGAGTACTGTAATAACTCATTGAGGTTAGATTCTAATTTAACTATTTTATTGTGATGTTGGTTCAGGACCTTCTTATTAGTAGCTGCAACCGTTATTAGTTGATCATAATGTTTCCTTAAATCCTGTACATCCTCGTCCAAGGCAGTGCCAAAAAGATATTGAGACAGTTGTCCCAACCCATTTATGAGTCCTCTTTTGGTACGAGCGTGCACTGGATGAAGGTTGTAGTCATGCTGAGATTGGTTCAATTTCTCATGCAAGAATTCTACCTTGCTTTTAAAGCTTTGATTATGGTTTGAGAGAAAACTTGTGTCTGTCTATGCGTTTCATCAGCAAGTAAGGATTCCAGTTCCTGTAAGGAGTTATCCAAAGTTTTTAAGACTGTGTCGAGGTCCGAAGGTACGGAAAATAAGGTAGAAAAAGGATATCGAACCAGAAGAACATCTTCTATTAAGGTTACTTCCCCAAGATGTGTGGTGAGAGCCCCCGGTTTGACATGCAACGCAGTGGACGCTTGTAGCACTTGCAGCATGCTCAAGTAGGTAACCAGGAGGCCCAGTGCCATCTGTAAATAATGCAGGCAATTAGCTGCATGAGAGCAGGTTATACCTATGCGTCTTTATAGTATTAGTAGAATTATTGTTTGTAACTTGATCAGTAGTACTCTCTGTTGATGACTCGATCTGAGCATTAGTCTTCACAAGCTGATCACTATGTACTATCTCAAAAGTGTTAAGAAGAGGGTTATGCACCTCAAATTTGTTACCGTGTAACTGGCGGACAACCGAGCATGGACCACTAAATTTTGGGGAGAGTTTGGAGGTCCTGTCCGGATGACGAACTTTAACTGTGTCTCCGACCTGTATCGTGACAGGGATCGCACGCTTGTGTTGTCTAGCCATCATTTCTGCCCTAGAAGCTTGTTGCCTACTTCGGACTTTAGCATGAATATCCTTGAAGACATGCATATGTTGTTTAACATAGTCATCTACGATGTATACTGGAGTTTGTGGACTTGCCAACAAATCATAAGGAAGATTTTTATCTTCACCATACAATATATAATGTGGAGATTTCCAGTACTTTCACACATTGAACTATTAATGCAGGCACCAACGTGTGGTAACCAGTCCTCCA